>NC_060274.1:23595150-23600197 GCF_021613505.1 Equus quagga
CTGGGCAGTGATATGCAGTGGGATCCTCTCTTGCACTGCTGGGCAGTGGCAGCTCCCAGTCAGCCACCCAATTGTGAGGGTGAGTGACCGACACACTTCAACCGCTCTGTACCCAGACAACCACTCTGATTTCCACTTTCAGTACAGTATTCAATAAAACATGAGATATTCAACATTTTATTGTAAAATAAGCTTTGTGTTAGACAATTTTGCCTAGCTGTAGGCTAATGTAAGAGTTCTGAGCACATTTAGTTTAGGGGTATTAAATGCCTTTTTGACTTACAACATTTTCAATTTATGGTGGGTTTATCAGGATGTAACCCCACTGTAAGTTGAGGCAGGTCTATAGTTTCCCCTGAGGGCAGGGCTTGTAAAGAACAGGGTGTTCTGGCATATTTCAAAATGATTCCTTTTCTCCTCCTCCTGCAGTAAATCTGAGGGGATTTTCCTCCAATATTTACTGCAGGAATTTGGTCAACTGAAGGTAAATATCACAATATTGTGATTCTTCCTGCCATGGGCTGCTCAGAGGTGAGTTTCTTCTTTTCCGTCTATCCACAGATGGCTTTGTGCCCAGTAAATGAACCTGCTGAAGAATCTGAAGTTTCTCGTCTTTTTCTTGATACTTCGTGAAGCAATTGCCTGTGCTCTAACACATCATGTCCAATTGCTTGGTACAATTTTTTTTTTTTTTTTTTACCTCGTTTCTCTTTTTTACCACCCTCTTAGAACCTTTGGGTTTTCAGCTCCCAAGTGAAGTGTTAACATTTGAATTCTTGCCTCATCTTTTGTTTTCCAGAGAAATTAAATTAAAATTTGACATTGCTATATTAGCAGTCAAAAAAAAGAAATTAGTTTTGTGTTTTAAAAAAGAAAGGATTCAGCGATTTTGAAAGAGACAAGAGGAAATACTTTTAGAAGAAGAAAATTTATGTGCAGCTAGATTTATGTACTTGTCTCTGGGAATTTCTCATATTCCACAGAGAATTAAATGACTCAGCACAGTAAACAGGTAAATTGGGTAATCCCATTTAAGAAACTATTAAAAGTTCATCATTTTCTAGATGAAATAGATTAGCATTATCCATGATTTAGTAAATACAAGTTTGGTAAGTTTTCATATTTTTAATAATTTAATTCAAAATATGTCTTTACACTTTTCTAATTATATAGATTAAAGCATATATATTTCATAAAGACACAATTTAATTTTTAAAAATATGAATAGCCTTCTTTTGCCTGCAATATGTATGTAAAAATTTTACGGAAATTTGAATGTGATACCACAGGTTATTTTTCTTAAATAAGTTATGATAATTGCATTGATGAGTTTAGCTGCAAGAACTGAGAAGGGAAGACCTTCTGTGGACCAGAGCCTACCTCCAAGTGGTTTAGGATATGATTCCAGGGAATCTGAAATGTGCTCAAGGAAAAGTAAGAATAGGTAAATAACTCTTGAAATTTTGTTCCATCTGTAGAAAAAACTAAAAACATGATTACTTTTTCACGTCAGAAGACTTGTCTATGTGACATAATGTTAGAAACAAATTTTTCTGAATATGATTGAGGAAATCCTAGATTGTCTACCTCCTGGTAAAATTGGGAGGTTGTGAAATTTGGTGTTGTTGAATTGTAATATGGAAAATGCAACACTAAGTGGAGAGCTTTGAATATTATCATGAGACCCACATTTGACAACTTCATGATCCTTGGGTGTTTATCCCAAAGTGACATTGAAAATTTAGTTTCAACTTTAATGATGTTTTTTATATCTGTATGGGTCTGGGTATATAGATACACACATTCACACACACACATGCACTAAAATTCATGGCATTTCTTGAACGCTGCTATCCCTGGCTCTGCACCAGGACGACACATTATGTTTTATATATTAATATCAGGAATCTAATGCCATGCATTGGCTGTTATTCAACAGAAAGTGGGTGAAGTCAGGGCCGAGAAGGTTTGATTCTCCTCTTATTCTCTCCCTGCATTTCGTTTTGCTGCCTCAAAGCTCTTTTTATCAACAACAATTCTCATCTATTCAACTGATGGTTGGAGAGTCAGAAAGGGTTTTTCTTTGGGACTTGTGATTGTGATCATAAGGCTGCATGGAAGAAAGGAGAGGAACACATCACGCTCCCCCCTAGCACTTACCGAGGACATAGAGCCACAGGAAGCTTCAGTCAGTGATCTTGAGAGCCAAGGATGGTTTATGGAGGAAAACACTCCAGACTTTCCTTCCTTCCTCTTTATTTCCATTTAGAGGATTTCAGTTGTTATGGTAGGAGGAGAAAGAAGAATTGCAAAGCCATTAAAAATACGGAATGTAGACTGGGGACTCATATTAAGTGCTTGTGAACACTCTCAGATTAAGCCAGACTTGGATATCTCACACTCTTTTGATGTGTTGGACCCCAGAAGATCAATGGAAGCTCTATTATTCGGCAAACTGGATGACTGCAGCCTCGTTTAACGATCATGGCTGCTAAAGATGAGGATATTATTTCTCATAAAACATAGACACATCACATCTAATTTTACAAGGCGCCATTGTTATTCCTGTTTTACTGATAAAGAATTGATGTTCAAAGAGGTTAAATCTCCTAGGATGGGATTCAATTTATGATCTTACTGCTTCCTAAATGGTGCTCTCCATCCTCAGAGGAGTACTTTATCTCATTGTGTAGTATGAGAATAGCCTTATTTTCACGGTACTCCCACATTTAGGGTCACCTGCCAATGGGCTTGAGGATTCTCCTTTTGCTTCTGCTGCCACGTGGAAGCTCACTAGAGTAGCACTGATCTACTATCTGTGCAACATGGTGGGCAAATCAGTCACAATCATCCAGAATTGGGGAGGAGGGTGGATGGAGTAAAAGCTCCTATGTTTCACATATCTAACTGGAAGTCTCCATGCTACGTGTTTTAAATTTCACTTTTAAAATGTTCAAAGTTTGGGGCCAGCCTGGTGGCACGGTGGTTAAGTTCTCATGTTCCACTTCAGCGGCCGGGGTTCTTGGGTTCAGATCCCTGGTGCAGACGTGGCACCGCTTGGCAAGCCATGCTGTGGTAGGCGTCCCACATATAAAGTAGAGGAAGATGGGCATGGATGTTAGCTCAGGGCCAGTCTTCCTCAGCAAAAAGAGGAAGATTGGCAGTAGATGTTAGCTCAGGGCTGATCTTCCTCAAAAAAAAAAAATTGTTTAGAAAAAAACTGTTCAAAGTTTAGTGAATAGTCATGTTTACTATTTCTACCCTTAAGGCTGATTCCGCCTGGTTGAACACACACTTTCAGGGTTAGGGGAATACTTTCAGTGTTTGCTTCTTCTCTTACTCTTCTTCTCAAAATAAATGTATATTAGCTTATGTGGAAGTAATTTTGTTTTCTAGAGTATTCCCAAAGACATCCCCCTCATCCAAGGCAGAACCAGCCTCACGGATATTTGCCAAATGCCTTAATTTCCTGATTAAGTTACTTGTTTGTGCCTTTAGCAATAAATTAATGACAGGAGAGGGATTAGAACAGATGCTCCTGAGACGCTGATCGGCTCTGTACCTCCTGCTTCAGTTACGAAAAGGAAGATAATGAAGCTTTTCTGTTGTGTGCTTGGTGGTTAATTAGACTTTCTATTATCTAAATACTAATTGGTTTCTTATTCAATCTATTCACTTAAGGTGAAATACTAATTAAGTGTTTTCTCTTCATGATCTTTCTGACGACAACAAAACAGCTAATGAATGGAAGGGGGTTCAGAGTTTTCAGTGAATGCAAATCTATATATGCAGGGAGTTTATATGTTTTCTTAGGGCTTTCTCAGATACAGATGTATCTTGGTTTGCGTAGATTTACCATTATTAAAAATCTCTAAAATTTATGCCAGGCCAGTTGTGCCATAACGGGAGAACAGAGCCCAACCAGTATTTGAGTGAGGCTCCTGCTACATCGTCTCTGTTTCTTGCCTGCCGCTGTTCTCTTGCTGGACTACACCACGTGCCTGACGGCTCTGCAGGCAGGAGTCCACTCCTGCTGAGAGTGCGTGTGGGAGTGCAAGTTCCTTCCGGAGGCAAAGTCACATTGATGATAACTTCCTGTTAGTGACAATTCAAAAAAGCCTTATGTTGCTAAAGACTGCTTCATGACTATGCTAAGTACGATTTATGATGTAGCTAGTACTTACATGTGTTTTCGTGGAAAGGTGCTCAGGCTTCTTTAGAAGGAAAAAATGGTTTGTGGGATACTTAGGCCTCTTTTGCGTGATGAAACAAATATGTAGAAGTGTGTTAAATTTTTTGCATAACTTTTTATTTTGAAATAGTTTAAGACTCATAATAAGTTACAGTAGTAGTCCAGGGCTTCCCTGTGCATGCTCCACTCAGCTCTGCCCAGTAATAACATCTAACGTGATCATAGTACACTGCCAACACCAGAAAGTGATACAATACTATTAACCAAACTACAGACTTAATTCAAATTTCACCAGTTTTTATATGTACCTGTTTTGGTCTGTTTTCCAGAATGTAACATGATAAAAGTTTTATCGTATGTAGAGATGCATATACCCACTGCTAAAATCAAGACACGGAACTAGTCACCACAGAGAAAAATCCTTAATCCTCGGCTCCATCACTACAATTCCGTCATTTCAGGAAGCCTATATAAATGGAATCGTGTAGCATGTAATCTTTTATGGTTGGCTTTTCCCACTCAGCACAATGCTCTTGAGATCCACCCAAGTAGTTAAGCACATCCCTAGTTCCTTTCTTTAATTGCTGACTAGTATTCCATGGTATGGATATTCATATTTGTTTCTTTGTTTTTAATCCATGAAGATCTTTTTTGAAGGACATTTGAGTTGTTTCTAACTATTGGCTATTACAAATAAACTGACTATGAACATTAATATACAGGTTTTTGTGCGGACATAAATTTTCATTTTGCTGGAATAAATACCCAGGAATAAGACTACTGGGTTATGAAATAGTATTAAAACACATGTATACACACAGATTCTTCTCTGAAGTATATAAAAATCTGTGAAAA
>NC_060274.1:23600207-23672845 GCF_021613505.1 Equus quagga
TGTATACACACAGATTCTTCTCTGAAGTATATAAAAATCTGTGAAAAGGAATAGCTGTGAAACAATCTACCTTGCAAATGAATGCATTTCAGTTTTAGAAAGCGCACTGAAGTTATTTCCAAAGGGTAGATCCAGGTAGAATTTCTTAATGCTCTCCATCCTGTGACCGCTCTCCACTGTGGTAGCAGAAGAGCCTTACAAAACTTGATCCCGATTTTGGACGTATACAGAACAAGAGGGCTACCTGCCAACAAGTCCCTCCATGTTGTCACTTCTCTGAGTCTCCTGTGTCACTAAATAGAAACAGTTCCATTCTGCCTGCTTTTCTCAGCTCCCTGCGCTTATGATTTAATCTAATGATTTCCCACCAGGATGCTCATGTCACCCTGTCTTTGGTCTTGAGTCTCCTGTTCCTTCCGTCTGAAGCATCATCTTGCTGACCTATCTAGTACCTCAGGCACTCCCAACTGGAGTCTCCTCCTCGAGGTTACTTTTTAATCTAAAGTCTCTTTTAAAATTTACTACAAAATATTCAATCTATATAAATGTGTGAATAATAGCAAAAGCTCTCTGTACCCATCCCATGCATATGATCTAAAACAGAGTTGCAATGTCTCATACATTTCTTCCCAAGTGCAACTCTGCATTTGCTTTTTATTATTCCCATGCCTTACGAATATGTTATTTGGATAACATTTTAATTTATGTGGCTTTATTCTGCAATTTGCTTTATTAAAAATTCAACTTTATAGTTTTGAGATTTATGTATGTTGGCAAATTATCTTTGGTTCATCTCCTGTGCAAGATTCCATCGCATGAATATAGTGTGATATACATTTGTGTCAACGGACGTTTAGGCTACTTCCATTTTTTTTGATTTTACTACCAGAACTTCTGATAACAATCTTCTTTATGTTTCCTTGTGTTATCTGCACAAGAGTTTCTCTAAAGTTTATACTAAGTGTAAAATTATTGAGTCTTAGGGTAAATATGCTTTAACTATACAAAATAGGGCCAAATTATTCTCCAGATTGGTTTTATGTAATTAATATCCCTAGTGGCATTAGTTGGTGGTTTCCATTACTTGACACAGTTCATGACACCTGATACTGATAATCTTTTCAATTTCTGCTAAACTAATGAGAGTGAAATGGACTCTTATTCAGGTGTTACTAGTGAGCTTTGATACCTTCTCATGTATTTATTGATCACTAGCCTGTCCTCCTTTATGAATGAGCCATTTATACCTTTTGTCATTTTACCCCACGAAGTTTTTTGTCTTTTTCTGTATGTACTTAGCATACTAACACTTTATTGCTTACATGCCCTCTCTATATTGTTTCCTAGTTTGTGATCTTTTTTTTCTTCTAATATGTTTTATAGAATAGTAGTCTAAATATTGTCCCTGAACCAAACGTGCATCCCCTTCTTGGTGATTTAAACCAAACTACACCAGAAGTAGTTTTCACACAAAGCACAAATTTTCTTTGCTGCACACAGCGAAGAAAAGAGAGACAGCAGGGAATAACTACACCAAGCTGTGGCTCCCTGAGCAGGGGAAGCAGCTGCCTTTTATTTGGGGTAGGGGTGAATATGGAGAGAGGAAGCTTTATCTTGGGGCATGCGCAGATCTCCTTTCTTGCAAGAGGCATCCTTTTGCGCCCAGCACCCCATTGCCATCTTGGATCTTTCTGGTTTGGGCCAGTTCTGTGGTTTTTCCATCTGGCAATGTTGTGTCTCAATGTGCTGCCTTAGTTTCTATAAGCAAGCGTAACTTCAAAACGAAGTGCTAGTTATAGAAAGTTGTTTTAAGGACTTCCCAACTGCTTTAAGGAACTGCTAACTGCTGACGGGACTTTTTTTTTTTTTTTTTTTTAAGGAAAATTAGACCTGAGCTGACATCTGCTGCCAATCCTCCTCTTTTTGCTGAGGAAGACTGGCCCTGAGCTAACATCTGTGCCCATATTCCCCTACTTTACATGTGGGACACCTACCACAGCATGGCTTGCCAAGCGGTGCCATGTCTGCACCTGGGACCTGGGCCAGCGAACCCCAGGCTACCAAAGCGAAGTGTGCGCACTTAACCGCTGCACCACCGGACCGGCCCCAGGACTGTTCTTTTCTAAGCAGGTAAGCAACAAGCAACTCTTTAAGCCAAAGTCACTCTTTAAGCAAATGGGGCAGGTAGCTAATGACAACATGAATGCACACAAATTTAGCAATCTTTTATGTACTTTTTAAAAACTTTTAATGTATTTTAAACCATTGTGAGAGAATAAAATAAGAGTTCTAAAATGTTTATTTTTACATATTTGTGCTTAACATATGGAACTGATTTTTGGTTTTGTTTCATATAAGAGCCAGTAGGAACCAATCCCATCATTGATATTATCACAGTAAAATTTATTAAATCCTGTATCCTTTTCTGATATGAAATGCCACTCCTGTCATATATTAAAATTCCGTATTCACATTTCTATGATCTATATCTATTCTTAAAGCATATTTGTTTAATACTTTCACAAAGCTGGTGTTACAAATGTTAAGCTATCTATAAGATATTAAAGTTTCTACATCAATATGATAATAGACATATATTTTTATGTATGTAGTAATTTCAATAAAATTCTGTAATTTTTTCCATGAGGATCGTGCTCGCCTTATAGTAGAGATATGTCTGTGAGCCATTCATCACACACGCATACATACACAAACATGCATGTGAAGTGAGAGAGAGACTGGGTTGAGAGAGTCGGTTGAATTGAGATTGAGAGAGAAAAAGAGTTGCTATGGAAAACGAAATTCTTTTAAAAATTCCGCTTTCTAATTTTCTTGTTGCAGATAGAAAAATATTGTTTGTTTATCAAAGTTGCTAAATTCTCTTGTAAATTATAAAGATTTTAGATTCCATTGGGCTTTCTATTTAGACTGTAATATGCTTTGTGCACATGACAGTTCTGCTTCTTCATTTATAATCTCCATAGCTTTACGTCTTTCTCTTGATGTCTACACTGGATGGAACTCCTTACCTTTTTACCTCTTTCCTGGAAATGGCACATTCTCCTGGTTTCTTCTCTGCTTCACTGGCAAATTCATCTCATGTTCTTCTGCTGCTTCTCTTTTATTTTTCCAACCTTAAACGCTAGATGCCCCAGTGATCAGACCTTTGATTTATTTTCCTCTATCTATGTCCCTAAGTAAACTCATTTCATCTCGTTGATTTAGGCACATAAAACACTGGTGACTTCCAAGTTTGTACATCTAGGTTAATACTCTTTCTTGAACTTGAGACTTGCATGTAATACTATTTATTCAATTTCTCCAATTTATATATATATATTAAGGATCTCAAACTTACCACCTTGGAAAACAAATTCCAAGGACTGGTGAGCTGGAGCATGGGCAAGTTGAAGTGCAACGGCAGGTAAGAACCAGGCTGTAAATTTCATTAAAGGCATTATGAAATTTTGTCTTTCTTCTAAAAATGATGAGAAGTTGTTGATACGCTTTAAGAAAGGAATAATGAGTTCAGATTTGCCACTTTTAAAACTCTAGCCTTAGTGTGTAGAACAGATTGAAGAGGAGCATGAGCAGATTAAAAGTGCAGCTCGGAGATGGAGACGAGAAAGAAATGTATTTGAGGAATGACTTTTATATACTGCAGGTACTGAATGCTTACATATCGTTGGCTCTGTTTCTGATTTGGGTGTTCTAATTTGTTGATTTATCACCTGATTCTTACATCAGCACCATACTGCTTTAGTTACTGCAGTTTCTCTGTGTGTTTGAATATGTGGCAATATACCAAAAAAAAATATTTTGGGCCTTTTTCTTTGAATAAAAAAGCTATTTTTACCCATTTACTTCCTAGAACAGAGGATACAAGACAAAAATATTTTTCTAGATATTTTAAATTAAATACATTTTTAAATTAAAAATCAGGATATTTTACATAAAAACTGGATTACTTATTTCTCCTGAAATATCAGAAGATCCAGTGATACAGAGACTATTTTCTATATTTCAATAATTGCGAGCAACTGGGAGGCAGCGCTCTTGGGAGAGAATGATATCATGTATGTCCTAGTTTGTCTGGAATAGTCTGGGTTATAACGCTTGCCTGGAATAATAATTAATGGTGCCTCCTTTTATTCTTATAAGTGTGCTGGATAAGAAAGCAAATTATAGGTTTACCCTAATCATTGCATATGGTGAACGCCCTTTCATTTGACTTGGTTTTGTTGTTCAGGTTAACTACTTGGACCTTACAAGCATTTGAATTTAGGGATTTTTCTTTAGATGAACATTAGAATAAGTTTGTCCAGTCCCCCAAATCCACTTGTGTTTTTCAATGGATATACACTGAATTATAAGTGACTTGGAAAGTATGGAGGATAGTTTGTTTCCATTCCCAATGTCACTTCTTTTATCATCCTTGGATAGTAGCCATGACGTTTGGTTTAGATTCCAAAGGTAGCTCTTTATTGGCTGAAGTTAATCAGCATCTGGCATTTTCTTCACCATATTGATTAGGTAGGAGTTGAGCAATAAGCTTGACCCATTAGAACGTATTTCAAGATTTTTGTGTGAAGTTTGTGAA
The DNA here is from genome assembly GCF_021613505.1 of Equus quagga. Lineage (NCBI taxonomy): Eukaryota > Metazoa > Chordata > Mammalia > Perissodactyla > Equidae > Equus > Equus quagga. The sequence goes on from NC_060274.1 coordinate 23,604,808, forward strand.
AGGCATGCCTCTCCTCCCTCCAGCCCAGTGTGGACAAGGAAGCCGGTAGCTCAGCGAGCTTCTATAACTTGCACTGTGGGAAAAACTAACCTCAGAACGAAGTTAACAACATGCAGGGCAGAACAAAAAGATGGAAAAGTACACTGAGATTTTGGACTTAAGTCAAGATAAACCAACCTTGAATTTCAATTTTCTTCTGGACTTCCAGTTATATGAGCTGATAAATATCTTCATCTGTAATGCCAGTTTGATTTCATATTATGTTACTTTTCACATTATGGCCTGATTAACACAAGGAGAAGTAATTTTTGTATTTCTTTTTCCCAGTCAGGAAAGGAATATGACCTGCATTTGTTTACATCTTCTCTTCAGGCTCGATAAAGTTTGTTTTGTTATGCATCTCCTGCCATTTTTACTGTGTTTTTTCCTTAGGGTTCTCCTAGAAAGGATTCCTGGATTGACTAAATTGACAAAATAATTTGTACGCCAAGTTTATATACGTGAGTCATGTGCGCAAAAAGGTGAAGGAAACCATTGCTTAGGAATTCTTTAAAAAGTTAAAGGTCTAGTTATATATAAGAAATAAACTAAGTGCGGTAAATTTTTACTTTTGAATGATATAAAATGATAAAAAGCAGATGGACAGATTATTTGAAAGATTGGAGAAAGTACCCTGATCATGATACATGGCTCACAAAACAGCAAAGCACTCAAAATAGATTAGCAAAAATTGGAACTTCTACAAGGTGATGCTTAAATTTCACCTACAAGGGAAAAACAGGCTTTTATGAATACCAAATAAATTGACAGGAAACTTACCTTTAGCTCTTGGCATTTTACAAATGGAACATTTCTTAAACTGCTGCTGTGAAAACATTGAAAACTTTGCAGAGACCTTTAAAAGCTATTAAAAAATATGAATTAGTGTGAAATTTATAAATTCTTAAAAGAGGGCCAGACCGGTGGTGTAGCGATTAAGTGCACATGTTCCACTTCTGAGGCTTGGGGTTCGCTGGTTCAGATCCCGGGTGCGGACATGGTACCACTTGTCAAGCCATGCTGTGGTAGGTGTCCCACAAATAAAGCAGAGGAAGATGGGCATGGATGTTAGCTCAGGGCCAGTCTTCCTCAGCAAAAAGAGGAGGATTGGCAGGTGTTAGCTCAGGGCTAATCTTCCTCAAAAGACAAAAAAAAATTCTTAAAAGAAACTAAATTACTTTACTTACTAAATTAAGTAAAGGTAATGAACAAATCTTTTGTTGAGTTGATCATTTGGTGATACATTTATTTGATGAGCAGATATTTGGTGAAATGATCCATTTCTGCTGCTAAAAACATTCTCTTTGCTCTAAAGCTTACTGTGAAAATTCTTAATGTTTCTGTCTTTTGCTCTATATTCATTTTCAGTAACTCTGTGCTTGATATTTTTTCCCCTTTTTCTTTTTGTTTTGAGGAAGATTAGCCCTGAGCTAACTACTGGCAGTCCTCCTCTTTTTGCTGAGGAAGCCTGGCCCTGAGCTAACATCATGCCCATCTTCCTCTACTTTATATGTGGGACGCCTACCACAGGATGGCGTGCCAAGCGGTGCCATGTCCGCACCCGAGATCCGAACCGGCGAAACCTGGGCCACTGAGAAGCAGAACATGCGAACTTAACCGCTGCGCCACTGGGCCAGCCCTGTGCTTGATATTTTTAAGTGAAAGGACATATAAATAAACTATACCTGCTTTCTGAAGCACTCTATGGCTCCTGAGCCCCATCTATTTTGTAAAAGAAGTATAAACAACTCTGAAGTTTTGCCATGGGTGTCTAATTTGGAGTACAGACTTCCTTTCCATTTGTCTTGTGTTTTCCAAAGTCCAGAGTAAATATGAAGATTTAACTTATTTTTAGATGCTATGTCCACAAGCTAGAACCATATGTTTTTGTATAATTAAAATTGGCTTCTGAATTGTAGAAAGGACTAAATGACAATTTGGCCCAATTCTTAGTAGACAGACTAATTATATCCAAGAGACTAATTACCTTTCTCATTTCGATGTTTTAAAATTGTAGTGTGGATTCTGTGCCTTGGGTAATTAAGCAACTGTTTATTTTTGAGGGTTCAACCAAATGACTTACATTAGAGCACTACGCTCTGGGAAAATATAACTTTGCTTTAAAGACAATAATGCTAAAATTTTATTGTGCTTTTATTTTAAGATGATGTTTAACTAACTAAGTAATTAGGGATTTATAAATTATCACCAATTTTTACCTTAAAAGTAAATGTTACCAAAATGTTCAGTTTAAATACTAATATTGATCTAAATGTAGATAAGTCAATTATGCAATTCATTCCAATTAAGGTCATCAGAAGCAATTAAAACACTCCCTCACATAAAATAAAGGGCAAATAAACCTAAATTTTAAATTAACTTATGTAATTATGTATAATTTATTTCCATGAAAACGCTATATATTGATAAAATACAGTATCTTTTGTTGGATGTAATCTTTCGAATCTTGCTTGCTTCCTTTAAAATTACACATGTGAATTTCTCACTTTGTACTCTTTTCAAAGTTGTATCATCTTGACAAGATGCTAAACCTGTATTTATATTCTAACTATAATAATAATGTCGTGACATTATTCAGAAGCTTATCTTCAAAGAGCTCAAATCCTGCAGATAACATATTATCACACACATCACAGCGTCTTGCGAATTCTGATGCTTTCTTTTCTTTTCTTTGTGTTTGAATTAAGTAATCTCAGAATAGGGTGTTGAAAATGAGAACACTTCATATTGGAAGCATTATGAAGAGACTAGTTTATTATTTTCTTAAACTCTCAAAGAGGAAGTTTGAATTTTTGAGGTTTTACCAACAGTTTCAGAGGCTTTTAATTAGAAATAAATCCAGTTAATCTAATTCAATTTCTCTCATAAAGCAAGACGACATTTTTCATTATTCCATGCACAGTGTCATTCAATTGTATTTAAATTTTCTTATATCAGGAGACAATCTCTTCTGGTATTAAACAGTTCTACTGCCCTGAAACATTGTCGTAAAATTGAGCTGAGATCTGTCCACAGGTACATGTCACCTTTGGGCTCCCATTCTTTATCATAGAAAAAAGTGTATCTCTCTGACCACAATCCCAGGCCAATACTTAAGCAGGACTGAGGAATTTCATTTAACGAGCCCAGGCTTAATGGCAGCATATGACCTATGAAATGCTCAGATTTACAGTTTCTGGGCTTTCTGTAGACCATGGGCAGTAAATATTTTTCGAGAATGGGAGAGATTTTTCTGTTTTTGAGGAAGATAAGTCCTGAACTAACATCTGCTTCCAATCCTCCTCTTTTTTTTGCTGAGGAAGACTGGCCCTGAGCTAGCATCTGTGCCTATCTTCCTCTACTTTATATGTGCGACACCTACCACAGCATGGCTTGCCACGCGGTGCCATGTCCTCACCCGGGATCAGAACTGGCGAACCCCAGGCCTCTGAAGTGGAACGTGTGCACTTAACTGCTGCGCCACCGGGCCAGCCCCTTGGCTGCTTTTCTCTTTTTCTTTCTTTCGTTTTTTTCTTTTTTTTTTTTTTGCATCCCATGACTTCCTCTTTCTTGGTCGGATAAATGCTATAAAAAAGAAACGCCAAAGAGAATTCTGGCTCAAGCATATTACAAGTGTATTTCTTGCCCCCACAACAATGGAAGCATGAAAATGTCAGTGGGAAGGCCTTGTCTGCATTCTTTCAGGGGCCTAGATTGAGGGACATTATGAAATCTTCAGCATATAATTTTCAGGTGCAGTGTGCAGTAGGCTCAGTGTAAGAGGAGCTACTTTTGCACCACCAACAGCCGGGATTCCAGGAAGAAAAGCTCAGCCCCAGGTTCTCTTCTGCTGTGGTCGTTCTTATTTCCTCCTCCTGTTTTAATCTTTGTCTCTGCATTTACACTTGCTCAAAACACGCTCTTGGCACCATTTCTCCTTATCCAGGATTGATGCGCACAGCTGAAGATCATTCTCAAGTGAGTGTCCTCATAGATTCCACTTACATTATCTTGGTGAAAATTAACATTCTTTCACGAAGGCAGCTGAGTTCACTGTTTTCTCTGGTGATGAAAGAATTCTAGAACACTATTGGCTCAAATCACCTATGACTGTTTGGAGTTTGAACTCAAAAAGTTTCCTCATTTGTGCAAAAGAAGGCTAGTGGCCAAAATATGAGAGACATCATTGGAGACTTTCCTGTGACTCCTTCCTGACCTCTCTCCTGTTATGATATCAGGTTCAAATGTTTTCACTGGTTTACACCCCACAAGGCTGTGTCCCAAAGATGAACTCCACCACTTATATTAAACCAACAAAACCTAAATGACAAAGAGATTGTGTATAAGATTATATCCACTTATATGTCACTTATGAGGATTGGAAATATTTTTTCTGCTTCTAGTGTACTTTCTTATTTCAATAATTCATTTGAGTTTAAAGTTACATGTAGATAAATACATAGATCTTAAATGTACAATTAAATGATCATGAAGATATAGACATTTTCCATCTTTCAGAAAGTTTCTTCATGACTCTTTCCAGTTGATGCCCATACTTATAATTTTTTAGAGCACTTTTAGGTTTACAGCAAAATTGAAAGGGAGGTACATGGATTTCCCGTACACCCCCTCTGCATACATGCATAGCCTTCCTCATTATCTACGTCACTCACCAGAGTGGGGCACTTGTTATAATTGATGGACCTACAGTGACACGTCATACTCACCAAAGTCCATGGTTTACATTATGGTTCACTCTTGGTTTTGTACCTTCTGTGGGTTTCAAAAACGTATCAGGACATGATCCACCATTATAATATCATACAGAGCATTTTCAGTGTCTTAAAAGTCCTCTGTGCTCCAGCTATTCATCCTTCCCCCTGACCCCTGGCAACCCCTTGTCGTTTACTGTCTCCATAGTTTAGCCTTTTCCAGAATGTCATATAGTTGGAATCGAATAGTATGGAGCCTTTTCAGATTGGCTTCTTTTGTTTAGTAATATATTTTGAAGGTTCTTCCATGTGTTTTCATGGCTTAGTAGCTCATTTCTTTTAGTGCTGAATGGTATTTCATTGTCTGGATGTGCAGTAGTTTAATTATCCATTCAACTAGTGAAGGAGATCTTGTTTGCTTCCAAGTTTTGGCAATTATGAATGACACTGCTACAAACATCCATGTATAGGTTTTTGTGTGGACATAAGTTTTCAGTTCTTTTGGGTAAATACCAAGGAGTGTGATTGCTGGATCAAACGGTAAGAGCGTGTTTAGTGTTGTAAGAAACTACTGGACTGTCTTCCAAACTGGCTGTACCGTTTTGCATTCCCATCAGCAAGAGTTCCTGCTGTTCCATTTCCCAGCCAGAATTTGATGTCAGTGTTTTGGATTTTGGTCGTTCTAATGGGTGTCTAGTGCTATCTCATTGTTATTTTAATTTGCGTTTCCCTGATGACATATGATGCCGATCTTGCTTTGAAATGCTTATTTGCCATCTGTACATCTTCTTTGGTGAGGTGTCTGTGAAGGTCTTCAATCCATGTTTTAATAGGATTGTTTGTTTCTTGATGGTTTGAGTTTTAAGAGTTCTTTATATATTTTAGATAATAGTCCTTTATCAGCCGTATCTTTTGCAAATATTTTCTCACTGTCTATGGTTTAAATAATGTTTTCCAGAGAAAAGAGATTTTAATTTTAATGAAGTCCAGCTTATCAATTATTTCTTTCATGAAATGTGCCTTTGGTATTGTTGATTTCTCTTTTTTATTATTGTTGTGTTAGAAATTTTGGAAACAATTCCTTTGTCATGTCTATATGTATTGTGAATAATTTCTTTTCTTAATGGTAAGTAGATGATTTAAATTTTAATGAATCCAATTTATCATCTTTTTCTTTTATGGTTAATGTTTTCTGTATCCTCTCTAAGAAATCTTTGCCCACCCCCAAGTTCTTGAAGATTTTCTCCCACGTTTTCTTATAAAACTTTATAGTTTTTCTATTTTAGTGGTAGTGTTCAAGGATCATTTTTTTCCATACAGCGATTCAGTTATTACAGCATCATTTGTTGAAATAGCATTCTTTCCCCTGTTAAATTGTCTTAGGGCTTTTGTTGAAACCCATTGACTTTATTTGTATGAATCTACTTGTGGACTCTATTCTGTTCCATTGATCTGTTTGTCTCTTTGTATTTGATACGACACTGTCTTGATTACTGTAGGTCTGTGAGAAGTAAGCTTCAGTTGCATTCCTGGACCATAAAAATTGTTTCAATCATTCTCGGTTTTTAGCATTTCTATGTAACTTTTTTTTTTTTTTAAGATTTTATTTTTTTCCTTTTTCTTCCCAAAGCCCCCAGGTACATAGTTGCATATTCTTAGTTGTGGGTCCTTCTAGTTGTGGCATGTGGGATGCTGCCTCAGCGTGGTTTGATGAGCAGTGCCATGTCCGCGCCCAGGATTCGAACCAACGAAACACTGGGCCGCCTGCAGCGGAGCGCGCTAACTTAACCACTCGGCCACGGGGCCAGCCCCTCTATGTAACTTTTGGAATAAACGTGTCAATGAAAAAACGGACTCGGAATGGATCTACATTAAACATATAGATTGATTTGACGTCCTAATAATATTGTCTTCTAATCAATAAACATGGAATATCTCTCTATTTATTTGTCTTTAACTTCTCCCAGCAGTGCTTTTTAGTTTTAAGTTAGAGCTTTCTATATATCTTTTGTTAAAATTGTTATTAAATATTTTATTTTTGATATTATTTTACATTAATTTTTCACATTTTGTTTCCAATTGCTTGGCGTTAGAAAAGAGAGATACATTTGACTTCGTATGTTGATTTTTTACCCTGCGTCCATGGTAAATTCATTTTTAGATTTAGTTTTTTGTCATGTATTATTTAGAATTTTCTATGTAAATAATTAGTCATCTACAAATAGAGTTTTACTTCTGTTTTTGATATTCATGCCTTTTATTTTTTTTAATTGCTTTATTGCATTTTGGACTTTCAGCTTCTCTTGACAGAACATGGTGAAATGGGACTTCCTTGCCTTCTTCCTGAATTTAGATGGAAAACATTCAATCTTTTCCCATTACGGATAGTGAAAACTAACATATAAGATTTGTGTGTTTTTCGTAAATGTCTTTTATCAAAATGTCCCGCTCATTCCTAGTTTTCTGACACTTTGCATCACAAATGGGTGTTGAATATTTTCAAATGTATTTTTTAATAGAGATTACTTGATTTTTATCCTTTATTATAAAAGGATCGAAGGGAGAAAACACAGGCTTGAAGATTTATTGGACAGTACTTATTTAGGCATTGTCAAATTATGAAGTGTCTTCCAAAATCTACAGATCCGGTTCTGTAATCAATACTGGCAAGTCACTTTTAAGATGTCAAGCTTTTAGTATTTCATTTCAAAATGGACTTTTAAAACAAAGACCTTTATCTTATAAAACAATCTCGAAGGCCATTAAAGTTCAGAAGATGAGTTACGAAGATGTCACAGTGAAATGCCTTTCTACTGCTCCAAATACAGAAAAATCACACACCTGCTCTAGTGAAGACTGAATGATTTGAGGACAAGACAAGTCATCGTACTCAGATGCCTTGTCTGTTTCCATTGTGATTTAAAGTCGGGGACTTTCCTAGCAATTCCAACAGTTATTTAAAACAAATCTGATGCTGCATGCACAACACAACATTCTTTGGGCTGATTATGACGTGATAGCTTCTGCCTAGATGTCATTAATAAATGATACTTCTCCTTGCCATTCGCTAATCAAGCTACCCAAATCTGCTTATTCTTCTGAACTATCCTCTATTCTTTTTCGATTTCACATGCTAAGATCTTATTACATTTTGCTCAGATTACTGCAAAAGCCATTTTATTCTCTAACTCTAGTTCCGTCATTCTACCTTCAGAGTTATATTACAGAAACACAGTTGGCATTTTAGCGTTTTTTTCTTTCAGAATTAAAGACAAAAGAGGCAGAAAGAGGAATGAGAGGAAGAAATACATTCAATACATATTGGAAACAGTGGCTCAGAAAGGTATGCTGGCTAACTGTATCTCAGGATAAGGGAAAAGAGGTAAGTTACAAGCAACTAGAAGATGCTAATCCTAACTGATACGGGGAAGACTGGAACAGAGCTGTTTTAGGGGCAGAGGAGGAGAGACCTAACTCAGAGGTAAGAGCTGAACTCGGGAATGGATACGCCTCCTTTGGAAGATGCAGTGGAATCCAGGATAGAGGTTTTACAAGTTATAATCTGGAAATCATCTCCATGCATAGTTATCTTTGGCAAAGTGTGATAACGTCAGGTTTAGAATTGTAAAATGGAGATTAGTTGAGAAAATAACGAGTTTTTCAGTGTGATAAGAGGAAGTCTGAACCATCTTCCACACCCCATTTTTATTGAGATGAAGAATATTGCATAAATATGACTCTTCACATGTTTAAAGTATTGCTCCATTCTTCATTTATTTTTGGCTAATATGGAAGCTGATCAACAGCCTGAAGCATGAATGTTTTTGTGCCACTGGTAAGGTGAGAAACCCCATTGAACATTTCCGCTGCTGCCTTTTGGTCAGGCCTCAGAAATCGGTGGATTACTGCTATCGAATAAATTGATGAATGTAGGATTATTATTTGTTTCCCATCTAAGTAAATGGCACGTTGCCCTAAATGATATTCCAGCAATCTACAGTAGTTCAAACAACTTATTCAGGATATCGGACACTGCAATAGTTACTCTGTGTCAGCTGAACTCAAATTGTTTCAAGAAGTGAACTCCATGGACCAAAAACAGTATTGCTAAACAATCCAACAGAATATTCCCCTTATTCTCTCATTATTGAAATTAAATTTAAAAGTTAGTGGGACTTTATGTACCCATGTTCCACCCCTGGCCACAAGAAGAGAAACTGCTCATACCTGGCGTTGGCAACGGTCTGCATCTCTCTGAACCAGTGAGATATCTGTGATGGAATGCAAAGTAATTCCCAGCGCAGCAAATCAATTATCAGCTGCTGTTTATCTTGAGTTTGAATCAACTTATTTGTCTAAGATTCCTGGTTAAGAAGGATGGGTTCATTAGGAAAATTATAAAATAAATAAGGTAGCGGATCCTATTAGGAGAGAAATGTCTACAAGACTCACTCTGTTTTAATGAAAATATTTTCTATTTGACAGCTCAGTTGGAGCAGAAAATGATAATCTTATTGACAAAGAAGAAATAAATGGAGGTGCACATTCACATCTGCTTTCTAATAATTCCCTGTAGTGCAGTTTGTTTCTCTATAATAATGGGGTTTGTCATGAAGAAAAATATTTTTATTCTCAGCTTTCCCACTGTGATGAAATAAAATTATTTTCTGATAAAGTATAAATATAACTTTGGCCAATATTAGTGAGGGCTAAAAAATCTAAGATTACCATATGTACTCAATTTCTCTTCTTTCCACAGAAATCATTCTGCTTGAAATTATGAGTGGACAGGGTAGACTATAAATTCTAAAATAATAATATTTGTACCATATGAGTGTTGGCTGAAGCGTGGGGGTGTAGCCATCCCCGGACTCCTACATAATAATGTTAGAGGACATGGGTAGGGATTTAAGTGAAATTCTTCCTGAAAATGTTATGAGGGTAATGTTGACACAGGACTGGCTAGAGTGTTTAGCCAAGTTTTATGTTAGAAAAGGGTCAGCTTTTAGATCATGCTTACTTTCCAGGGAGCAGGGAGCGCCAGAGGGAAATAGAGCAAGTTTCCTTTTGAGCGGTAAGAAGAGCTACAATGTTTTATTTTCACAATTGTCTCAGCTAAGAATTTCACAAACTCCCATTCAAAGATACAAATTACATACTGTCTCTTCTACTTAAGCTGTTCAGGAATCTCACAAAATAGCATTCCTCCTGTTGGGTGGGTAAATCCCTAGCTGCGCCTTGTTCAAAAAAGTCTTGGAGGCAGAGGTAATCAGCCTCTGGACAATCCATCAGGGAAAGAAAAATAAAGAGCAGCCTCACAGAGAGTAAATAGCACTCTTGATGATGCATTCATGTAGCATACGGCTGCACTGACTTGTCTCAGTTATGAGCATTATACTTCAGTGATCATGATATTTGTGGGGAGGTTTAAAGGAGTCAACACATACAACATGCTTAGAAATGTGCCTGACAGATAAGAGGTGTCTTGTAAATATTATTATAATTGTTATTAGTGTTGCTGTCATTGAGCTTCTGACAGATCATTGCACATGATATGCCCATCACGGGGAGAACTGGAGAGAAAATAATTTCTTTAGTTTTTCCTCAAGATCAAGGAAAAGAGATACATCCCTTCCCACCCACAGACAGTATGATAGTTCTAGCGACAAACAAATAGAAGTATATTTCATATTATAGCATTATTAAATGTGTAGCATTATTAAATGTTACATGTCTCCTGAAATTTCTTAGAAAAGGAAATGTTTACCACTTGTACCACCTGCTTTTAGTTTCACGAACTGTTGGCCACAGAGAGGCGGAATGTGCCACATGTGCATGATGTGAAAGAAACCGGAATGAGATTTTGCAGCCCAACTAATTGGCTTTAAATATGTTGCGTCATCTCACTAAGCACACAATCTTGAGCAAAAGGATCGCGTAAGAAGTGGTCCAATTAAGACAGATGCCAAGAACACAATAGTAATAATTGTGGAAATAAATAATGAAACTATGCTCATTTTTGTTTTTTTCTTCTATAAGGGAATATGTCTCTAACATTAAAAATACATATTTAGTATGCAGAAATATCATCTGGGATTTGGAAGACTTAAGGGAAACAAATATAGAAGTAGCAGCATCCGAGAACATTGAACAGCTAATAACTTTACTTGGATAAATGAGAGAGATTTGAACAGGGAAATTCGAAAATAATTTTATTATATTACAGCTGTATGCAAAAGCTTCTCTGGGTGTTTGTCTTATAACATTATGTTTCTGTATTTGAATCTGAGACACTGAGTAGTTGTGACTTGCACTAACACACACCGGGGAGGGGTTTTTCACATCTGCTCCTTATCCTGTGGTCTGACATGCAGCTGTACGGTCACTCTTGCAGTTAATGTACAACATATATGTATATAAGGATGTGAATATATAGCAACTAAAAAGAAAAACTTGTTTTCCCCTCTCTTACCCTGTTGTTATCCTTAACAAAGTGCTTATTTCCCTTTATTCTAATTGCTCATTATCTTCAATTTTAAATGTGACGCTCAATTACCTCCTCCATAGAAAATTTAAAATAATATAGAGAAAAGATTGAAAGGTCATTTTACTCTCCTTAATCAGATATCTCTTGCCAAGGGACAGCGCTACTTCCATTTGGAGTATGTCTCTCCAAGACTTTTTCTAACATTTACATATGTATTTGTATCCATACCTAATTGAGTTCATATTTTTCATAAAATACTGGGCCTTTGTTTTCTAGCTTCATTGTGTCTAGCCAATTTGTTCATGCCAGTAGTTGTAGTTCTATCTCATTCTTTTTAACAATTGTCTAGTATTTTATACTTTCTATAATGTATTTGGTTACCTCTCTACTGGTAAGTGTCTACATTATTAACAAATTTTTTCTACTTTAAACCATGTTTTAATATTCAAAGAAGGAAAATTCAGTGGCTGATAAATATGATAAATGCTCAGTATGACAAATAATCATGGAAATATTAATTTTAAAAATGCATATTGTTTCATACACATCATATTGGCAAAAGTTAAAAATTATACCCACATTAAATATGGGTGAAGATGTGGAGAAATGGAGACTCACGTGTCCTCATGGTTGGTGTCTAAATTAGGATAACTTCTCTGCAGAAATGTTGTTACTTGGTAAAAGTGAAGCTGTGTGTCACCTATGATGTAGCAAATCTTTTCCCAGATACATAGCAATTCCTGGGTATCCTTAGAAGTTCTCCTAAGAATATTTCTGAGTAATTCTCAACCTAGTAGGTGTTTTGGAAATGTATGGGGTACTGGTAGTTGCTGCAATGATTGGCAGATGCTACTTGTGTGTAATGGGCAAGATGAAGAAAACTAAACATCCGGAGATACACAGAACAACCCTATACAACAAAGAATTGTTTTGTCCACAATTATATTTTCTTTCAAATGTCCTTCTGGGCACTTACCTAGGTGAAACATCTGTGTTAAGTGACCTGAGCTTAGAATATAACTCTATTTTACATTAAAAAATAAAGCATAATTTTTGTACGACTTAATATACCCTGAATTTTCTAGGAGTAAATTTTCTGTGGTTTGGAAATTTACCATGCTGTTGTTCATCATTTTGAAACTACCACCAATAGTAAAAACAGCTCATGGCATTTAAATCACCAATACAATCTTCCTGTATCAATGTATATTTACAACATAATTATAATCTATACTTACCTTCCTGTATCAATGTATATTTACAATGTCAGTTTATTTCCAACAACGTGATGCTTTCAGGATGATTCTATATAGAGGAGCAAGGATCTCCCTACTGCATTATATCTTCAAGTGTGGTCGTGCCTGAGTATTTACATATTAAAATACATATTATTTATTTTAACTTACTTTACTTTTATTTTTTCTTTTATATGGTTATTTACCTTATCCAGATATGTATAGAGCTTTATTGTGTTATCCATGAATATTTTTGGGACAGTAAACGTTATGCTACAAAATAGTTGCTATAAAAAGAGGGTGTTGCATTTCACTGGATTGAAAACAACTGTCATGCAGGAATTTTCACCCAAGCGCACAAGGAGTCATAATCGTGAATTTTCATTCTAGTGTGAATAAAATTTGGAAATATCGTAATACCTCTCAACAGGAAAATGGATAATTTGTGGTCTTTTATTACCAGAAACATTATGAAGATATTAAAAGGAATGAATATAATCTACAAATATCAACATATATATTTCTCAAAACTATATGGAATGCAAACAACTTACACATTTATATTACAGTATGGAATTATTTACATGAAGTTTAAAAAGTGATTAACCTTATGATGTATTGTTTGTAGAATAATATAAATGTGATGCACTATAAAAGCATGCAAAAATGATGAACACTAAATAATGGTATTGGTTCCTCCTGAGAATATAGCAAAGAGAAAGGAGCTTAGGGGCCGGCCCGGTGGTGGTTAAGTTCGCAGCCCCAGGGTTCGCCAGTTCGGATCCCAGGTGCAGACATGGCACCGATTGGCAAGCCATGCTGTGGTAGGCGTCCCACATATAAAGTAGAGGAAGACGGGCATGGATGTTAGCTCAGGGCCATTCTTCCTCAGCAAAAAGAGTAGGATTGGTGGCAGATGTTAGCTCAGGGCTAATCTTCCTAAAAACAGAAATAAATAAATAAATAAAAAGAGGAAGGAGCTTGGAAAGGCTTGTGCACAGGAAGCCTAAATTCTGTCAGAAAAGTTTGTTAAGGTAAATATTGGGTATAGAAGTTTTATATAATTTTTTAAAATTTTGGTTTGTCTAAATTATTTTATAGTTATTTTAAAAATGAAAATATTTAAAGGCAAGGAGCAATTGTAAGTTTTAATAAATATTCACTTTGGAACAAGGTACTTTGAACAGCTTCACAGAGAATAAAATATATTCGGGTAACTAATCTCGTGCCAGAGCTGTTTTAAGTATCAAAATGAATGAACTATTTTTCTCATATTCCAAAACTTTTTTCAAACCATACAATTTTAATATTTGTATTTAGAGCATGTTTTTCTTGCACAATTGTTTTTCTCTATGACTTATAATTGTTTTTTCTTTTCTTGTTGAAAGAAAGGCAAGTGAAAAAAATGCATTTTCCCGATATCGTTAATAGATTTCAGGTATTTAGTCACCTTATTTGTTAAATGGTTTAGCACATACTGAACGGTTTCTGGGCCTGCTCCGCAGGTGGTGTTCCCCAAATTCTTTTTATTACACTCCCGGATTGGAGTCTGGATCTAGACCCTAAGTCTGTTAGATCTGGGAGTCCATGTCTCGTTCCTTTTTTTTTTTTTTTTTTCTGTACTATTTCCCCAAGTTTTGTTGCTGTTTGCTTTGGGGTGGAATTCTGTGTTAAAAATAGTTTTCTCTAAAAACTTGCAGACTTAGCTCATTACCTTCCAGCATCCAGTTTTAAGCAGCTGTTTTCCATCTTATTTTTGCTCTTGGTAATTATTCTGTTTTTTTCTTTTCTGTAAGATTTTATGCTCCTAAATTTTTCCTTGAAATTTTATGAAGATGAGTACTTTTAGAAAATGCTACTTGCTGCTTTGTGATTTTTATATGAAAACTTGTATCGTTCTCCAGCCGTAGCAAATGTTCTTCATGTGAACCCTGCCCCTGCCCCTTTTCTTTGTCTGATGCCTCGCTCTGGTGCCCTGTCAGGAGATAGGGGCTTTCTGAACTGATCTTCTGTTGACTTCTAGCTTTTTTACTCATGCATTTTATCTCTTCATCTTTTGGCCCTATTTTCTGGTGACTTGCTTGGCTTTTTCTCTCAGTCTTTATTTAAATGTTTATGTTGGCAAATTTTCTCTACATAATGCTGTAGTAACAAATATCTCTAAAATTTTGGCAGTTTACCACAACAGCAATTTGGTTTTGGCCAATGTTACATGCTGGCTGTGGCTCTGCACCACGTGTCTTCCTCCCTTGGGGACCCAGGATGAAGACACAACTAGTTTTCTGGGACCTGCTGTTTTCATGGCAGTATGAGAAGAATAATGGTGGATTCATGCAATATCTATTAAAGTTTCTTCTTAGATGTGGTAGATGTCATTTCTACTCACATTCTATTGCCAAAAGCAATTCATAAAAGAAGGCCAAGCTTGACATTAGTGGGATGGGAAACAGACCCAAAAGACCCTAAATGGGGGCTGGCTCCATGGCCGAGTGGTTAAGTTCGAGTGCTCCGATGCAGCAGCCCAGGGTTCGGATCCAGGGTGCGGACACGGCACCGCTCATCTGGCCACGTTGAGGGGGCGTCCCACATCCCACAACTAGAGAACCTGCAACTAAGAGATACAACTGTGTACAGGGGGGATTGGGGGAGATAAAGTAGAAAAAAAAAAAAAAAGATTGGCAAGAGTTGTTAGCCCAGGTGCCAATCTTTAAAAAAAAAAGACCCTAAATGCCCAAAGGAGAATTACAGAAATATTTTGAGCCTGTAACATGGCTACCACCCATCTTTGTCTTCTTTCTTTTCTTCTGGTTGCCTCCTTTTCATATTATTCTGATTTTGATTCTGATTGGAATATTTTAAAATCTTCCTGAGAATTCTAATTAGATTTTTGTTGTTGCTCTCATTTCCTTCTCTTCAGTAAAATTTTTTATGATTATTCCTGGGACAATTTTTCTTTTGTTTATGTTGATCCTTTACACTTTCATTATTGGTTTCTCTCAATTTCCCAGTGATGCCTGAATCATATTTAGGAGTGATAGACTTGCTTAATTAACTAAAGCATTAGGAATTGATTTCCTACACGATTACCAGGTTCATTTTTGAATGAGGAACATTCTCTATGTGTGCTTGGTTACCTTCTGATGAGTTATACTTCGAGCAAAATGCAAGGAATCAGAGAGGATGCGCTTTCAGCCCCAAATGTCAAGCTTGGATGAGACGTCAGTTATGGCTGCGGGAGTCCCAGCCTCCATCCCTCACCGCTGACAGTTGGCTTTACTTCTTCAGAAGTTATTTCTCCGATTTCAACTGGAGAGTGACTGTTAACAGTGGAAGTGCAGGACTGAGAGCAGTAAGTGTGTGTGTTGGGGGCCATTGAGGGGTAGATCCCACATCAATTCCACAGCCAGCTCACCAGTCAGTCACTTGGGCAGTCAGGGAGCTGGTTCTCCAGGAGGGAGCTCCCCTGTTTCAGCTTTTCCTTGACATGCTCAGGGCGCCATCCCCCTGAGCTCGGAGTCCATGAGGAACTTTGTTCCACTAACCTTTTTTTCTACCTGAAGTTCTTAATATTTGATTTTCTGAAATACTTTTCATTATTTTCGGTGCCTTAGTGAATTTATTCCTTTTAAGATATATCCCTCTTTTAATACTAATGATTTTTTAGCAAGCAAGAAAGGGAAACTTGAAGGCTATTTGTCATCTTGAACTAGAACTGGCTATGTATATATTTTTGTAATTGTTGAGAATTGCTGATTTCCCCTCCAAATAACTGTATTAATTTATCTCTCAACATTACTTTATAAAGAATAATAATTTCAGCACATACTTGTCAACAGGGGATCTTACGGTATTTTATAATTATCACCAATGTAATAAGAATAAGATATTACCTTATTGTGGCTTTAATTTGCATTTCCTTGTTACTAGTGAGGCCAAATGTGTTCATGCATGTTAATTTGGCTATTTGTATTTTTCTTCTTTTAATTACCTATTAATTTCCTTTGCTAAAGGGTCTCGTATTTAATTTTGTTATTGATTTTAGAGTAGTTTTATATTTTTTTATTTGTTTATCTTTTAATCCTTCTATTGTGTCTTTTGCCAAATAAATTTTTTCTATATGATTAGCACATCTCTTTTTTGTAATTTTTAGGTTTCACTTCTAAAATTTCATATTTTTAGAACATTTCATCTAGCTCTAGATTATTACATTTTTATCCTGTATTTTCTTCCTTTTATGCTTTTTTGTGCTTTACAATTTTGAGTTTTATGTTTTGATCCTTAACCAACTGAAATGTATTTTTGTATGTGATATGAACTAGGGATTTAACTCAATTATTCTCCATTTATATAATGATTTTCCCAAGGCCAGTTTTTGAATAGTCCATCACTTCTATGTTGTTTTAAATACTACATTTATCCTGTACTGAATCTCTCTCTCTCATGTATATATACACACACATGTTAAGGTGTGTGTATGTGGTGTGCATGTGGGCATACATACATATATCTTACTTTCAGTATGGTGGCTTTATTCTGGTACACTTTTCTGTATGTATGTTCAAGCACCAACATCATATGGTTTCATTTAGCATTGCTATGAGCATAGTTTGGCATTTGACAAATAAAAGTGTTTTTCTTTTATTGGTTTAGCACTTTGTAGGCTCTTTCCTTCTGAAGACTTGTGCTTTTCATTAGCCTTGATTACTTGGTAAATTAGGAATGTCACTAGTCTTTTAAAAATGTTTACTTACTCTGCTTTATACATTTTCTCTTCCAGATAAATAATCACTCTTCTAGAGTGAGAAGTTTATTTCAAATACTTTGTTTGAAATATTTGAAAAAATGCTTTAAATGTGAAACAGAAACAGACTTATTACATTAAATACTTCAATACATTAATCTGGCAGATGTTTTCCTTCTTCAGCTTTCTAATGTGTTCTCCATTATGGATTGTTCTTCACTCTGAGCTTGGACATTTCAGAAAAGATTTATTCCCAGGTCTTTTACAGGCTTTTATTGCCTTCGTGAACGACCTCCGCCTTCATCTTCTTCTTTTTGCCTTTTTCATGAGTACTGATGAATAAGAAAACTAGTGGGTTTTATAAGTTGAAATATCTTATAACTTCTAAGAGTTTTTCAACTAGTCTCTTGTGTTTTTCTGTAGACTGTTGTATAAGTTACAAATTATAGTGATTATTCCTTTCCTATATTTAAAAGTAATGATGGCAAAGAAAGAGATTCCACAGATTGGGGAAAAATATTTGCAGAAGATATATCTGATGAAGGACTGTTATCCAAAATATGCAAAAACCTGTTAAACCTTAACAATAAGAAGATGACCACCTCACCAAAGAAGATATGCAGAAGGCAAATAAGCATATGAAAAGAAGGCAAATAATTGTATGTCATTAGGAAGTGCAAAGTAAAGCAACAATGAAATACTACTACATACCTGTTAGAATGGCCAAAAATCCAAAACATTGACAGCATCAAATGCTGGTGAGGATGTGGAGCAAAAGGAACTCTCATTCACTGCTAGTGGGAATGAAAAATGGCACAGCCTCTTTCAAAGAAAGTTGGGCAGTTCCTTATAAAAGTAAACATACTCTTACCATACAATCCAGCAATCACCTCCATTGGTATTTACCCAAAAGGGTTGAAGATCTGTGTTCACCCAAAAACCTGCACAGAGAGGCTTATAACAGCTTTATTGATAGTTGTCAAAACTGGGAAGTAATCAAGATGTCTTTCAACAGGTGAATAGACAAACTGTGGTATATCTGGACAATGGAATATTATTCAGTACTAAAAAGAAAGGAGCTATCAAGCCATGAAAAGACTTGGAGGAAACGTCAAAGCATATTTCTGAGAGAAAGAAGCCAATCTGAAAAGGCGACATACTGTGTGATTACAGTTACATGACATTCTGGGAAAGGAAAACTGTGGAGACAACAAAAAGATCAGTGATTGCCAGGAGTCAGGGGAGAGGGAGGATGACTGAGTGGAGCACAGGGGCTTCTTAGGGCAGTGAATCTATTCTGTATGAGGCTATAATGGTGGAGACATGTCATTGTACATTTGAACTCAGATTATGTACAACACCAGTAGCGAATCCTAATTAAACAATGGACCTTGAGTGATTATGATGTGTCACTGTAGGCTCATAAATGTAACAAACCTATCACTCCAGTGGGAGATGTTTAAGGAGGAGAAGTTTTGCATGTGTGGGGTAGGGGGTGTATGGGAAATCTATGTACCTTCTGCCCAATTTTACTATGAACCTGAAGCTGCTGTAAAAAATAAAGTCCATTAAAAAAACCATAACATTTTAGTAATGATGACAAAGAGATTTGACTTTTTCTAGACTCTATTTGGAATGTTTCTGGGAAAGAATAATGTTCATGATGTTTGTTTTTAGTTTCTAGTAGACAGCTAAGTACTTTCTCATAGCACCTGTCATTTTTACTGCTTTTTCATATCATAAAATTTTGAAGAATCTCAGACAAAAGGGAAGGTTTGCTTGTTCTATAATTTGACATTTTTAGATTATTTGAACTCAGTAGAATCTCTAACAAAAATAGCATGCACTTAGTGTTAAACATTGCTAAAGTCTTTGTTTTGATGTTTTACTAAGTAACGTGTAATATATAGTGATATGTTACACAAAATTTGATGGTTTCAATGAAAATTGAATAATTTAAAGGGAAGAAAGATTGTAATGTATTTTGTAGCAACATCAAAATTAAAGATATTTTATAGTCACAAAACCAAACATCCATGTAGTTTAGTGGGCAGGAAAGGGTTAACTAAGCAGGCTTGGATTGTTAAAATCCTGTGCATTCCAAAGAAAAATCTGTCCTCTGGACTGTCCCTTAGCCAGCTTCTTGGAGATAACCTCTGACCCCTTGGGATATTTTGCCTGGTAAGAGTGTTTTTGTATACTGGAAGCCTTGGGCCATGTTGTATGAGTTTGACTAGAGTAGACTATCTCAGCAATGTGATTTGTGTAAATGCCTGTATTTTCTCTGAGGTAGGAGGCCTGGAGTCTGAGTAGTTGAGGTCAGTTAAGTGGGTGCTGCATACCTACAGGACTAACCCCCAGCAAGGCCCTGTCCATCAAGGCTTCCCTGGTTAGCAAGAGTTTACAAGTGTAATCACACAACATTGTGGGGGAAATTGTGTGTCACTGCGTGACTCCACCAGGAGGGGAGACCTGGAGCTTGTGCCTGGCTTCTCCCGGACTTCCCTCCATCCATCTTTTCCCTCTCCTGTTTTAATCTGTATCCTTTCACTGTAAATAAACCGTAGCCATGAGTATAATAGTATGTCTGTGTCCCATGAGTCCTTCTAATACATCATTGAGTCTACAGGTGGTTTTGTGGACGCCCAACATGTTTGTATATAACATTCCCAGGTTTTGTTAAAATCTCTATTATAGTATATTCACATACACATTTCAAAATGTAGTTGTGAAAAGTATTGTCATGGTAAAGCTGTGGTTCAAGTAAGTGAATATAGCCTAACATTTTTTGTTGCCTAAACTATAGCTGTTTACTATTTGCTGGATGTAAGACAAAATTAAATATTTTTTGTGTGGGAAGTCCACTTTAAGGTTGGAATTTAGGTTTATCAGAGTTCAGAGTGAAAGAGAACTGTGGAGATTTATTTAAGATTAAGGAACATACATAATACTGTAGTTTCTTTTTTATTTGATAAAACTTGTGTCTCATTTTCTTGACACTGCCTATGAAAAGTTAACAAATATTTTTATGGAGTTTTTGCCTAGCTTACTATGAATTTTTTAAAAGGGGTGGTGTTGGACACTTTAAAATATTATTCATGTACTCCTCAGGTTAGCTAAGGAATATTAGTAAGTGTTGGGTTACTCTGGAAGCATTGGAGTAATTTTGCTTGACCATAAATGTTATGCTTTTTATACACCTCTAATTTGTCGTATTATATTTTGGGTTTTTATACGTAGAGTCTTAAATAAAAGTAATCTTTCTTGTAAAATTTTCTTATCAAGTTTACACTTGCCTCACAGAATTTATTAACACATATATTTGTTTATCCATTCAATATTTACTGATTGCTTACTCTGTGCTACTAGAATGGCTACAATCAAAATGATAGACAAGAACAAGTGTTGACAAGGATGGACAAAACTGGAACTCTCATGCCTCTCTGGTGTAAATGTAAAATGGTACAAGCATTTTGGAAAAAAGTTTGATACTTTCTTAAAAAGTTAAACATGAATTTACCATAAACCTCAGAAATTCCATCCCTAGGTATTTCACAGGAAAAATGAAAAAAAAAAAAATTCCGCACAAAGAATTGCATGTGAATATTCATAGCAGCAGCCTTTGTAGTAGCAAAAAAATGGAAATAATCCAAATTTTCATTAATTGGTGAATGGATACATGAAGTGTTTATATCAATATAGTGGAATACTATTCAGCAATAAAAAGGAACAAACTACTGTTACATGGCACAACATGTATGAAGCTCAAAAACTTTATGCTAAGTGAAAGAAGACAATTACAAAAGACTGCATATTGTATGATTTACATTCATACGAAATGCCCAGAAAGGACAAATGTGCAGATATACAAAGCAAACCAGTTGTTGCCATGACTGGAAGAGATGTGGCTTAACTGAAAAGAGGTATGAAGGAACTTTTTGGGGTGATGGACATGTTCTAAAAGTGGATTGTTTTGATAATTACACAATATTGTAAATTTCCTCCAAATCATGCAAGGGGTGAATTTATTTTATGTAAATAATTCCTCAGTAAATGTGTTTACCAAAGTAGATTAGACCCAGCAGAAGATAGGCTTAGTAAACTAAAGATAGGATAGTTAAAATAGCCAAACTGAGGCTCAGAAAGGGAAAAAACAATGGAGAGTTTAGTAAACAATGTAAGGATATTTGAATATCTCAAATGAGGAGCAGAGGAAAGAATGCATCGTTGAATAAAGAAAGTAAGGGACATATGGGGCATAGGAAGTTTTCTCCATTCGTGTATTTGGAGTACCAGATAGAGAGGGGAGAAAGAATGAAACAGTATTTGAAGAGACACTGCCTGGGAAGAAAAGTCTGCATAGGTAGTGATAATAATATCATTAAAAACTAAATTAACAAATTACAGAGGAAGAAAAAGGTGAATTACCTTCAAAGAAACAATAATGTGAACAACTATTGACCTTTCAATATAAATTATGAAAAAAGAAGATAATTCATGGCATATGTGACATGCTGAGAGAAAATATATCAACCTAGGGTTCTATAACCAACTGAAATATCTTACAAAATGAATATGACTATTATGAAGAGTGTTACTATAAACACACTTCTACAGGTCTGTTGTTGAACATATTTCTTTTTGGAATTTGGAGTGAAATTGTTGAGAAATCAATTGTGCATTTGTTGAGTTTTATTAGACACTGTTAAACAATTTCCCCCAAGTTAGCTGTTAGAGCAAATTACACAATCACCAGCAAATACATGAAAATTCTGGCTGCTCACCATCCTTATCAGTATTTGGCATTACTTTCTATTTTCTGTCATTGTGTAGAATGTGTTATGGTATCTAGCTGTGGTTGTAATTTATACTTTACTAATGATTAATCATTTTAAATACCTTTTCACATATTTATTGACCATTTGGAAACGTTACATTTTGTCTGTTCAAGACTTTTCCCACATTTTTAAATTCACTTCCATCTTTTTGTCTTATTTGTGTTATTTGTAGCAAATGACATTAATGATAAGCTTGTTAGCACCACTATTCATAAGACCCTCAAATTAGAAACAACTCAAATGCCCGTTAACAGTGTGATGGATAAATAAAATATGGTATCTTTATGCAATGGAATACTACGTAGAAATGAAAGCAGAAGAGCCACGAGTACATACAACAGCATGAATAAATATCACAAACATAATTTACAGTGAAAGAAGTCAGTCACGATAGAGTATATACTGCATTTATGTAATTTTATGCAATAGGCAAAACCAAACCTATTATGATAAAAGTTAGAAAAGTGCTTAAATTTATCAAGGTACATTGATGAATGAGTGGGGAAATTAGAAAATCCCTGTTTCTGGAAATATTCTATTTCTTGTTGTATGTGGGTTTTACAAGAATATATTCACCTGTATAAATTCATCAAAGAAGTACACTTATGATATTCTTTTCTGTCTTCTTCATTCTAAGAGTTTACCTTAAAAAAAGAGAAAAAAAAACCTCATAGGGTAATTTAACACTTCAAATAATAGAGAGAAGAGCCATTCAATTAATTCAATCAATGACAAATTTATTTTACAGTTGATTTACTGATTATCCATTAGAGTTTTCCACAATATGTTGTAGTATCTCTAATAAGTTAGTAAGCTTTTAACAATATAAAACTTTGATTTTTTAAAAAATGGACTTTCAGTTATTTCTTTGAAATAAAAAATAGACTTCTGTTTTCTGGCAAAAAACTGTTGCAATCATGATTAGAAAGTCAGGTCACATTTTTAAAACATTTGGAATTCTTTTACTTCCTTGTGAGCTTATGTTGGAATTTGTCCTTACATCTGTGTGCTATGGAAAGTTATTTGACTCAAACATGAAATTGCATTGCTTCTTGACACTATTATCATGCCTCACTTAAAATGTATGTCAAACTTGCAATGTCTTTTTAAATTTTTTATCATGCAGCTAGCTGTGGCATTTATTTAGAATGATGAGCAATTTGTGCACAGCAATTTTGACATTCAGATAAATCATTGCTCCGCTCAAAGGAGCTTCTAAGTTATAGGCATAAAATTGCATGTGTTTTAGTATCAAGGAAAGTTTCATAAGAAATTAAAACCCAACAGGTTGTAGTAGAAAAGCCTGGAAAATTAAGGTGCAAATATATCAGTTATATTTTCTTTGAGAAGAAACAGACACAGACATAGTCATACTTCTACCTTTTCCAACATAAGCTAGGATACTGCATCACTATTTATCAATTTTAGCAAATAAAAATATGAAAATAGTTACCAACATATTTAAAAAGTAAATTATCTAAGAAAACATTACCCCAAAGCTTACGTTAAAAATGTAGGATGGATAAGAGAAAGATTTAATGTGTAGAGCTGGCTATATGTAGATGAAGAATAATATTGAGCTGAACTGAAATAGGGAATTGGTTTTCAAAATCTTTTGCTTAGTTATTGAAAAAATTAATTTCTATCATTTGTTAATTCTATTAGAACTGTGTTGTGTCAGCATAAAGATCTTCCAAGAACTCCAGATATCTTTTCTGAAAGTGGCTGTGGTAGACTCTTTTATTTGGTAATGTGGCCTCCATGCCTGTTGGATTCATGCCCTCATGATTTTTTCATTATATTCATAAGGAAATGAAGAACAGGAATTACCTTTTACTTGTTTACTTAAAAGAAAGGAATAAAAAGTAGCAGAAGATCTGACTTTATTCTCTGAAGCTTGTACAGACTCAAGACTAGTGTCCTCAATTTCCTTTATAGTTACCTTTAACAATTTGACTCCACAGATGACCAACAAAGTCTGGATTGTGAAGAGCAGAGAGCCTGAACAACAACTGGAAATTTTGCCAGTTTCATTGTTCAAAGCTAGCTAAAGTTATCAGAATCCAGGGACACAGCTGAGACACATAGAAAACACTAATTTTGAAGGTTTTTAAGGTATTCTGTGCTCACAAGAGTGAACAGTAGTATCCTTGAAATCAAATAGATTTATAATGACAAGTTAGACACAACAAGAGTGTAAGACAAGAATAATAGCAATAAAAAAGCTAATGAGCACAATGCTAGAAGAGAGAGATTTGCACTCTGGCTTCCTATATGTTTTCTTCTCATCTTTGACCGATGACTTCAAATCCATACCTACCCATAATCAGCAAATAAGAGAATCAGGGATCTAACGCCGGTTCCAACGTGGACAGAGGCAAAGGAACTGGAATAAGAAGCTGCAGGGTGAGTGATGACCCTGCCCTCACCCCGACACACAGCAGCTTGAGGCAATGGAGTGAAGGCGGCATGCTGACCTGCATGCAAGAGGAACCTTGGTTCTTGAGGCTTTGCCAACCAGGCTTTTGGCAACAGGAGTTCAGATAATTCTCACCACTAAGGGCTCCATTTAACTGTCCCCCTTGACCTGTGCTGGAAGGAAAATGCCTGCTAGCTTCTGAGAGTGAATGATCCAGAATAACTCACACTGTATTTGTGGTGAAGGGGCTTGGTACATAGAATGTGCGCAGCCATTTTTCCATCTCTCTATTTTGTATACATTTCAGAGGTACTGGTAAAAAGGAAAAGAGTGGATTAGGGAAATTCCTCAGAACATCAGTAATCCAAAAGAGGAGGAATGAGTTCAAGAATTTTGAGAATATGCTTTGAGGCAAAAACAGGTAATTATGGTAGATATAGATAAACAAGGTGAAATATTGCTGCTCAGTCCTTGGTTTTCCTTTGATACTCCTTGGAAAAATCATTTCTACAATTCCCACGATGCGATTCTCAGGAAACGAAGAAAGTACTTAAAAATATTAATACAGGTCAAAAAGGAGACTTGGGAAAATTACAAAATAATTTATTCCCACATGGAGCTAATTTCAAATTGGAGTTTGAGTCATGAAACATCTTTTCCTTGTCTGACCTCATATTTCTTTTCTTTTCTTTTCATTTTCTTCTTGTTAGCACCTCATTCCCAATTTTCTGCTTAGACTTGAAGTTATTTTCTTTACAGGTGCAGTGTTCTTTTCTATCTCCAAATTCTTTCAAATGGTTTGTCCTGAATCAGGCAAGGACAGTGAGGACGTGTATTCTTATCAAGTGATACAGGATGTAAAGGTGGAAAAATAATATAGCACCAGATACTATGATTATTACTTTAAATTACACTTTCAAACATTAATTTATGTGTTTTCATTCAGTATAAAAGGTGATGTCTTTCCTTAAACAGAGAATGGTTTACCAGTAGTTACTCTTGTTTGTGAGTGAAAGCCACTGGAATATCGGAAAACCATCTGAGTTTTTGTTCTGTATTTGTGTTTTAGCCAATAGAAGTTGAATTCTTTGATTGTCCTCTCAGTTCCCTCCACCCCGAATCTCCTTGTATCTAATTCCCAGAAACAATTTTTCTTCATTTAAAAAAAAATGTTTCATCTATATAATCTCTTTTGCATATTTTAGTTTAACTTTAAAAAAATACAATTCTACTTAGGGGGTTACTGTTGTCATTTGGGATTAATCTCACCCGTAAATTGAATAATGTGATCTGACTTTCTCACCCCTGTAACTCGTCTACCACCTGACAGTAACCTACTCTCTTTGCCAATTTCCCTTAAAAAATCTCATGAAATTGAATTAATATATAAACATATAAAGTAGTTGTTGCAAACCAGAGACCTAAATTCAGGCTAGTAGATGAGTTTTGCCTGGTCAGGAGAGTGATATTATCTTTAAAATCACTTTTAAATGCTTTTAGCTGAACAGACACAGTCCAACTGACCACAGGCTTCCCCATCTGCTTCCCATCATTTCACCTGTCTAGTCTCTGGGAGAATGCGCAGTTTCACACCTCGTTTAGAGCAGCAGGTGTCTCACTGACCCGTAAGGAAGAAGAGCCACTGGAAGCAGATCAAATTCGGTCCAAGTTTCTGAGCTGACCTTCATTAGTGAGGCAACCTTCAAAATGGGTCGTCTTCCATAAACCCACTTTCCCACTACAAAGGGGGAATAATGCCACCAGCACTCTCCTAGGCGACCCAATAAAAGTCTGTGATGATGACAATGTTCTGTGCCTGCATTCTTCTACAGTAGCCACTCGCCACAGGTGGCTATTGAGCATTTAAAATGTGGCTAGTGTGTCTGAGGAGCTGAATTTTCACTTTATTTTGATTAGTATAGATATTAATTTAAACTTTAATTGCCACATGTGGCCAGTGGCTATCATGCTGGACAGGGCAGCGCTCGCCCATCTGTAGAGACCTAGGGTAGTGAGGATGTACAGTAGACAAATAAATATATTTTCTATTATTGTTGTCATTAGTCTGTTTCTTAAGGTGGGAATATAAATCTATTTGACCATAAATCAGTTTAGTTGAAACTAACAGCCAAATTACAAGATAATCTCTGAAAATATGTTAGCCAATAATGGCAAGGAAAAAGAGTGGAGGGAGAGGACAGAAATCTTCTGGTAGTTATAGGTGGGCGCCAGTAGTCTTAAGTAAAAATATAAAACTCTCTGGCATTGCTGAATTTCAGACAGGGTTCATTTTTTTCTGCAGGACATCAGCCCTTTTCTCCTTAAAACTGGGTGTTATAAGATATTCTATTCACTGCTACCTCAGAATTTTGACTGGGTTGGACATCTTATAGTTTCTTGTCATCCAAAAAAAAATGCATATTGAAAGTAAAAAGCAAATGGTAGTGACTATCTAAGACCATATATCTTCTGGATCAATGTTGAATGCTGATTGTGATATAAATTTACCTGTGCCTCTGCCCAGAAAGCAAAATATTTCCTAAAAGACTATGGTAATTAAATCTACTTTCTGTGCAGTAAAATCTCTTTTTAAATTTAAATTTAAACAGGGAGAGTAAGCAGTGGTGTCTGGGATCTGGGCCCCGGCCCTGGGCCAACACTCTAAGAACTGCCCACCCGCCAGGCGACAGTGCTGATGTCCTTTCCCCTCTGCTGTCTTAAGGCATGGCCATCAGAGATAACGCTCTTACTCTTCATAGACCGTGATAATAACTCAAATTTACTAAGAACTCCAAAAATCAGACAAAGGAATAGGATCCATAAGTGGAATTACAAAGATCTGCAGAAAAATTCTGATATATTCCCACTATCAAAACTGGGTGAGAACTCCACCCAGAAGAGTAAATGCCTTACAAAACGGGTGGGAAATCGTGGAAAGTAAATAGGAATCCAAATGGAAGAGAATTTCGAAGGAGAGCAGGAAAAGACACTGCAGAGTACCGACAGGGAGAAAGAATAGCCTTTTGTGCAGAACTAGATATTTAACCAGGCTCTGTTCTGGATAGATTTTCCCTATAGACAAGTCAAATACTTACATCAGCACTTTAAATTTCTACGCGAATTAGATAAAGTAAGGATATGCTAACCACACTCTTCACCAAGTCTTGAAGAAGTAAAACCTGAGGGTAGGGAAAATGAGGATGGTGGGAAGGAAAAGTAAGAGAGGGGATGGAGAAGTAAATTAAAAGGTATTTTAGTGTCTCATAGTGCATTACACTGAAATATTTAGATGGTAACAGGGGACAGAGAGAGAGAAACAAGAACTTGTATAGGACAAACAAGAACCTTAGGGAATGCTGCAATAGCAACGACTGTCATTGTCTTCCTCGCATTTTGCACTTATAGTTGCTACCTTGCTTCCTCCTCAGAGCTTCTGACTGTGGCTTTCTCCTCCTGTGTGTCATCCTCAAGCTGTCAATCTCATGGGCACACTCAATCTTTATTCCAAACCACATCTTCCTTGAAACGCACGTATGTGACAGCCCTGGTCCATCTGTCTGACCCCGATCCCGATTGGTCATTCCAGGCAATCCAACATTTCAAGTCTCTTTGTTTCATAGATATTTGCAGGGCAACTGCTGATGACCCAGGCTCCATTAGATGCATGTTGTCCTTGCGTGGACCAAAATACGATGGCACTTCTTACCTTAGGAGCTTATAAATCAAGCAGAATTGGGACTAATCCTTCCTCTTGAGCTTTTCTGCTAAATTTTATTACGTCCTTATGGTGGATCATGATATTCAGTTCTCTCAAATGAATGCAGGCAGATTCTGGAAAATATTACATCTTTCCGGTATCTGCCACATTGGCAGGCTCTCCTACTCCCCAGTTCTCCCCAGTTTAATCCAATTCATCTTTCACTTCTTTCAAGACATAAAGCTTGACATATTTCTCTCCATTCCCCATAACCTAAATGAGTCTTTTCCAATAAGCCTCTCCCTCTTCCCGTAAACAGGCATTTACTTTTCCTTTGAGAATGAGTACAGGTCAGCAGAAGATGTTGATTTTCAAGAACACTGTGAAGACTTGGCTGAAAACCTTCATACATTCAGCAATACTATTCTGAAACAGACAAAAGATAAAAATGATAAGTTCCCTATATTTTTAAAGTAGACTTTATTCTTTAGAGCAATTTTAGGCTCATAGCAAAACTTGGTGGAAAGTGCAAAATTGAGTTCCCATATGCTCCCTGCCCACACACATGCAGGGTCTCCCCCATTGTCCACATCCTCTGCCAGAGTGGAACATTTGATGACCCTACACTGACACATCATCGCCCAAATTCCATAGTTTACTTTAGAATTTAGTTTTGGTGTTGTACATTCTACGGGTTTTGATAAATGAATAATGACATATCCATCTTTATAGTATCATGCAGAATAGTTTCACTGCCGGAAAATCCCCAGTGTTCTGCCTGTTCATCTCCCACTTTCCCCAACCCTTGGCAGCCAGTGATCTTTTTACTGTCTCTGTAGTTTTGCCTTTTCCAGAATGTCCCATAGCTGGAATCGCAGTGTATGTATCCTTTTCAGATTTCCTTCTTTCACTTAGCAATCGACATATCAGTATACATGTAAGTTTCACCCATTTGTTTCCCTGGCTTGATAGCTCGCTTCTATTTAGCACTGAATAATATTCCAATGTTCGGATGGACCACAGTTTACCCATTCAGATACTGAAGGACATCCTTGTTGCTCCCCAGTTTTGGCAACTATGAAAAAGCTGCTGTAAACATCCATGTGCAGGTTTTTGTGTGGACAAGTTTTCAACTCCTTTGAGTGAATACCAAGGGACACAATCGCTGAATAGTGTGGTAAGAGTACGGTTAGTTTAAAAGAGACAATTGAACTGTCTTCCAAAGTGGCTGAACCATTTTGCCTTCTCATCAGCAGTACATGAGAGCTCTTGTTGCTCCATACCCTCGTCAGAATTTGATGTTGTCAGTTGAGACCATTCTAATAGGCACGTACTGGTATGTCATTTTGTTTTAATTTGCATTTCTCTGAGAACATATGATGTAGAGTATCTTTTCATATGCTTATTTGCCATCTGTATATAGTCTTTGGTGAGGTGTCTGTTAAGGTCTTTGGCCCTTATTTTAATCAGGTTGTTTGTTTTCTTATTGTTGCTATGTGACATGTGATACTGAACATCTTTTTATATGTTATACTTCTTTTCAGGACAAGAAAACTGAAGTCTTGGTGGTTTTGGCTGAGCCAGTTGATGCAACATAAGTGTAAGTAATAATTAGCAATATAAAAAAGAATAAAGCGACACATGAGAAGAAAGTGGAATTGGTCTATGATCTCATTTGGTAATCTCCATACTGTTCCCACTGCAATCTCCTGGGGCCACTGGTAAGTGGGAGGTTAAAACACTGGGTGCCATTAGATGAGATGGGGCACAACGTGAGCTGTATGCCACAGGTAATAACTTCTAAAAAGTGTGATAGACTCATATCTAGAATTTTGGTTAATAGACATTACCTACAGATGTGTTGGAGAAGTGAAAAGAACTTTGGGAGAAGCAAAGACACTATATATCTACATCTATATCTCTATCAGTCTATCTACCTATCAGTCTATCTATCTATCTATCTATCTGTCTATCTATCTATCATCTGTCACCTACTTACCATCTAGTTCTCTATCTATCTATCCAGCCATCCATCTCTCCATCTATCTCTTGAGGTTAAATTTCCAAGATGATAGAAAATTAAAATGCTGAAATTGTTTAATACCTTTTCTTAAACAAGGAAGCTTAGAGTACACATGTTGAAAACCCTAACAAGTGATTAATTTGTGTGCTATTTCTTCTCTGGAGTAGTTAGGAGGTATAAAAATCAGCTTTCTCTCTATTCCATTATTCCATTCAGACATAATTCCTTAAACACTGCAAATTTGGTCTCTGTCTCTCAACTCTCTTTCTCCCTTCATTCTTCCCTGTCTACCTATTTGTGCTTCTTTACTAATAGCAGTTCAAAGAATAAACTAAAAAATCGTAGCTAAAAGATTCAAATTATACAATTCTACTCTAAAGAAGGTGAAGTATTAATTCTTTATTTCATTTCCTTGTTCCAAATATATAGAATTGAGTTGGCCATAAAGGAAGGGAAATGTGAAGCAGTGAGAGAGATGTGTTCTCAGGCTGTTGGGCTGTTGGGCTGGAAGTGGTCAGAGGCAGTCTGAGGATGTGTTCTGATGAACGAAAGGGATGCAGATCTGCTCCACAGAAGGTGAAGGACTGCAGCTAAACCCACTGCTGCAAATCCTACAATGAGATAGAGGTGAACGCTGTCTAGGGATTCCAAACGCTATAAAATTGCAAACTTAGGGAGGGAGGTATACACAGAACAGTGACCAGAAATGAGATAAATCTCCTCACCGTCTCAGGGTTTGATTTGGCGATTTACCCGTGTTCTCGTTGGTGTTTCAGGAGCTTGTAAACGCCAATTAAAGTCTAGGATCTGAACTGAGGTTTGAGCAACTGGCTGAAGAGAAGAACGAAACAGCTGGCTGCTTGTAGGGTGGAGGAGAGAGAGACTATAAATCAAAAGGAATCTGCAAGCCAAATGTAAAAGAAGTGATAAATATAAATGCTAACAGGGACGGCCAGTAAGATCAAGGATTTTGTGATAAGCTTAGTCAAGATGAACTTAAAATAGAACAGTTTCACAAAGATGAAAAAAAGTTTGTTTAGAATGCTCAAAAAGACAAATAAAAGGGTAACGTATGTAGAAAGTGTACTGGTTTTCTGTGGATGCAAAATAAATGAGCACCGTCTTGGTAGCTTAAAACAACCCCCGATTATTATCTCACAGTTTCTGCAGGACAAAAATCCAGTGAAGGCTTGACTGGGTCCTTGACTCATGGTCTCAGAAGGCTGTAATCAAGACGTTAGATTGGCTAGGGGCTGGCCTTGTGGTGTAGTGGTTAAGTTCACACGCTCTGCTTAGTGGTCCAGGTTCCCGGGTTTGGATCCTGGACGCAGACCTACACCACTCATCAGCCATGCTGTGGTGGCAACCCACATATAAAGTGGAGGAAGACTGGCACAGATGTTAGCTCAGGGCTAATCTTCCTCAGGAAAAAAAATAAAAAATAAAGATGTTAGATGGGCTGGGATCTTGTCTGGGGACTGAAGTTCCTGTTTCCTTGCTTGTCAGCCAGATCCTGCTCTCAGTGTCTGGATGTCACCTGTGGGTCCTCACTGGGTCCTCAGCAGCTCCCAACATGCACGGCTGTTTGCTTCCTCACGGCCAGCATCAGGTTCTCACTTCAAATCTCTCCCTCCATGGAAGGTCGGGGCCCCTTTTTGTAGGGCTCACCCAAAAAGGTCAGGCCTACCCAAGACAATCTCTCTTTCAATGAACTCAGATAAACTAATGAGGAACCTTAATTACATCTGTAAAATTCCTTTACATTTGCTGTATAATGTAACCTAATCACAGGAGTAAAGTTCTATCATAGTCACATGTCCCACTGAGGACGGGATTGTACTGGGATTCACATTGGGGGCGAAGATTCAGGGGACCAACCTAGAATTCGGCCTACCAGACCATCTCTAACTGGAAGTAAAGAGTTCTCTTTGGCCTAAACATCTTTTGCACGTCTTTCAAGTTGATTTCAAATCAGCACATTTACTAAAAATGATGACCTCTATGAAAATTAGATCTTTAATAAGCTGATATCTTAACCAAAGCTATAAACAGAAACATGAAATCGATGACTCATAGAAGGTGTAAAATCTATACCTTTTACGGCATAAGACCTGACGCGTCGTATGACCTCAGACATTTTAAGCACACTAACAACAGTATCCAAGTTATAAGCTGAATCCTCAGAAGGATCAGAGAGCTCCTTCCAGGATTACAGCTTGTGTGCGCTTCCCAGGGCTGTAAGCAAGTGGTGACACTGGGTGGCTCAGAACAACAAAGAGTCATTGTCTTACAGTTCTGCGGGCAGAAGTCGGAAATCAAGCATCAGCCAGACTGTGCTCCCTCTGAAACCTGTCTGGTAACATCCTTCCTTGTCTCTTCTTGGCTTCGGTGGTTTGTTGACAATTTGCGTTATTCCTTGGCTCGTAGACGCAGCTCTCCAGTAACGTGGCGTCTTCTCCCCGTGTGTCTTCACCTCATCCTCCCTCTGTGCATGTCTGTTCTTGTGTCCCAATTTCCCCTTTTATAAGGACACCAGTCATACTGGATTGGGGCCCACCCTAATGGCCTCATTTTAACTTGATTACTCCTGTAAAGACCTTATTGCCAAATAAGGCCACAGTCTGAGGTGTTGAAGATTGGGACTTTATGTATCTTTTTGGGGGGGAACACAATTCAGCCCCCAGTATGAGCATCTTTAATCCTAGCTGTAGAGGTGCTGCTACATGTCAGTAAGTTTACACTTGCCGCCCTGTCCCATTTTCCCCCACTGTCTCCCAGTCCTAAAGTGGAGCATAATCCTGTCATATCAGTTATCTTCTTAAATACCTCTCAGTTGGAAATAGTCCTTCATTCCTACTCCCACGTCTTTAGGGTAAACTTCTATCACCTCTTATTTGCACTGTTAACTTGCCTACTAACTGTCTTGCATGTGTTTTCGCCCCCATGTAGTCTCCTCTCTTCACTGCAATTAGCAGCATCTTTCAAACGAAAGTCTCAGTAAGTTACCTACTTGTTTAAAGTTCTTTTAAGGCTTCCATTGTTCTAAGGATAGAGAACAAAGTCAAACCTTTTCCAATAAGACCAAGAAAGTGGCCCCACCTACCTCTTCAGCCTTGAGTGAACCCAGTCATATTCTTGTTTTCTCTACACCAGCTACTGTGGCCTTCTCACATTTGTATGTACTATCCTGTCTTCTACCACAGGGCCTTTGCACATATTTTTTTCTTTTTCAGGAATGCTGTCATCAGCTTCTCTTTCTTCCCTAACTTGGTGGACTGCTATCAATCTTCTGAACACATCTCTAATCTCACTTCCTCAGAAAAACTTTCCCTGACTATCTGATCTAGGTGAATTTCTTTCATCATGAACTCAGAAACGCAGACTTTTCTCACAGAAAACTCAGACTGACCTTCTAAGTTTTTCTCGGGTAATTATGCTGTAATTAGTGTGGTTATTTGAAAAACATTCTCTGTTCCACTAAACTGTGTAGTTCATGATGTCGTGCCTTTCTTTTCTGCATTAGGCACAGTGTCTATCAAGTAATAAGTACAAATATTTGTTGGGTGAATGAAGGACTTTTCTTCACAGCCATAAGTATTTGTGGTCACATCAGTTGAATGAGTCAGGTTTAGGCAACAACCCTGAGGGAGACAGAGGGCTGATCTGGGTCACTGTTTTCCATCCTGGGAGGTGGGAACCTGTGATACACCAGACCTCTAAGCAGTTAGTGCTGAGCTGGGCTTGTAAAAGTGCGTCAGTTACACGCCCGGATGGCTGAGGTCTATAGTGTTCAGACAGTGGAAACTACCCTGCAGGAAAAAAAAGAAAAGAGGGAAGAAAAATGCAACAGGCCTGCCAAAAGAAACAGAAAGGCAGGTCACGGGGTCCTGGAGAAAGAGAGAAGCTTCAGTTTCTGGTTTTTCTATTCCCAGCTCTAATCCCCTTAGCGGTGTTTGCTGCGTTTCTGTTCTGTGAAATCCCCGTTTGTGCATGTTGTGAAATCCCAGTGGAGAAGAATTCTGTTTGAGTAAACAAACATGCCTTGATTCCATCAGTTCATAGTCCAGTTCTCAAATACAAAAATAATCATGTAAAAGAAGGCAAAGGAACAGATATAAGCAAATCATTTCTACTAAAATAATATTAAAGACCATATGCTGTAGACCAGGGTAATGAATACGTCTAGGATAATATTTTTCTAGCACAGGCCAGAGCTCATTTGAGAATGATTCAGAGAGAAACAGATTTTTTTTTTAACTTTAAGTTAGTGCAAGGAAAATTCTGCTTGTCAATAATGTCTTCATTTCAGCATGGTTTACAACTATCTCATAAATTTATTTAAAATTCTCTGAGATGTATTTGACTTTTCTTTAAAACTCTATATTTTCAGTGAAATGTTATTTTGATTTTGGTGCTAATGATAGTCAACTGTTTCTCTCTCTCTAAATGTACCCAAAGAACCCCTCTATCGTGTCTCTCGCTGAGCACAAAATATGCTAACACAGTCATTAGTGTTTCTAATTTAAATCCATTAAGAAGGGGAATATAATATTGAAGATGTTACCAATTTGCAAAATAACCTAATTTATATGCATTTTCTACTCTATTTCTCAACTATAGCTATGTTGGAAGAGCACTAAAATCAATTTAAAATCTTCTCTCGAAATATCCTGAGACCATTTAAAGTAGAAAGACACTTGTGGTGCAACTCTTCTGTAGAGCTAAAAGAGGAAATATTGCAGTTTTTCACAGAGTTAATACAAAAAAGATGCATCTATACCTACACATGTATGGTATATTACCCTTCTTTCTGTGCTCTCTTAAATCACCATTCAGTTATTTGACTCATAAAGCCTTCCATTTATATCATATTTATTTCCTTTGTGTTCACTCCAGTGATTTTGTTGTTTACGTTATACATTTTTCTTTTTCAAAAATATTTTGAAAATATATATTTTGAAAAATTTGTTGTTGGGGATTCATAGGATTTTAGAGACTTTTCAGTTTTTCACTCATGAGGATAATAGGTGATGAAAACTGTACAGCAGAAAAAAAGCAACGTGTTCTAGGATCGTGGATTTGGGGAAGCAAGAATTCCAAAAAATAAAGTATGGCCTGTGACAGACCTTGGCTTACCTCTGTTACCACCTCACCTTGTCTCTGTTACCGCCTCTGGTCCCAGACCCTGAAAGCGAGCCATAAGATTTATAGAATCAACAAGTTTGGTAATCTTGTTGCAAACTGAGGTTGCATTTCTGATTCTTCCCTTAATAGTACCGTGCTAAATGACCTTGGATGAAATTGCTTTTGGTCTCCAGTCTTATTTATGCTCTAGGAAAACAATATTTGTTTTCAAGACTGGATGATTTTAAAAATTGCCTGTATATAGATGGATTCACTTGATATTTTATTTTTTTATTTATGATGCACCCCAGTTTAGGATATGTGTGGAATTCTTTCTGTTTTCCAGATGAAGATGTGTTATGGTGTTTTTGTGCTATTTGAATGAGACACAGGCAGCTTTATTTTGGATTTTGGTTTACCATATGAATTATCCTCCTTCCAAAATATACTCAAACCCATGCTAGGGACTTCAAGTAACTCACTGTGACATTGAGAGCTACGTGGCTTTTTGTTTCTGGTGTAAAAGTATAGTGCACTTGGAAAATAATATGCCTCCCATACTGGCTTAAACCCTCTTTAATTCTTATGAAATATTGTATAATTGACACAACTTAAAAAATACTTTTAATGCAGCAAAAAAGTTTATTTTTAGAAATCAAAATAAGTTGATGTGTGAAATGAAGAAAAAATATTTTATAGCATAAAAAAGATGTTTTTTATGTTATTCCGCCCTGTCCTACTTTATCGAGCAACACTATGTTCCATTTGGTTCAGGTTGGAAATGACCACATGAGAAGTTCTGGTGAGAACAGAAGACAGAAGCTTCTGGGGAGGCGACGCGAAGAGGTGGGGATGGGAAGTTTGCACGTTTCACTGAGCAGGACCTGATGCTCTCCTCTCGCAAAACGCCATCTTTTTCTTTTTCCAACTATCTAAAATCTATCCATTCCATCATTCCAGGTCAAATCTCTTCTCCATAAAACATCTCTTGGTGTCTTGGTATCATCCTAACAATAATCACAGCTATTATATGCCAGGCATTTCATCAGCACTTTTCAGATCTTCATTTACTTCCTTCTCATACTTTCCCTAAAAGGAGGGTCTTCATTTTGCAGATGAGACGCTGACATCTTTCAGAAGCCAAGAATTCTGTTCTGAGACTCATAGAAAATTTTAAAGCTGGGCTCAGAATGCACACAGAGTAACCATCATCCTTACACTTAATCCTCACGTTTAGAGGGTCTCTTCTGGTTTTAGAAGTATTAGAGTACTTGGTTAATTTATACCTTTATTCTGTGCTGTTGCTTATCTTTTCATACATATACATCTTACTTTACAAAGTAGAACGCAAATTTCTTGAGTATAAGGACCCAGGGAACAATCATACCATGATACTGAAAGGAGCTGCTGAGTTTCTTCTTGAGTAAAGCAAAGGGCAATCGCAGAACCTGTGGACAGCTGATCACCCTCCTGTACGTCTCCGTAATTTAGACCAGACTTTCTCAGTCGTGGTGCTGTTGCCATTTTGGACTGGGTAATTCCCTGTTCTAGGGTGCTGGCCTGTGTATTAGGATGTTCAGCAGCATCCTGAGCATCTATACACTAGATGCCATGACACTCTCCTTTCCTCCATCCAGACTTACCAAATGCCCTATGGAGCACAAAATCACCACCAGCTGAGAATGCTGTGGTAGACAGAGATTTCTTGCCTAGTGAATGGACAAATTTTCCTTCTTTGTAAGGTCTGCTTTTGTCTTGTTTGATCAAGTTCAGTCTTCTAGAGAAACATAGATCATGTCTTATTCATTTTCATGGGAACTCATGAATCATTTCAAGCTATCTATCAAGAGTTCTCTTAGTCTTACCTTTGCTTAGGGTCAAACGTAAATCATTTATTTAACTTTTCTTTAAGGGAACATGTTTCCATACCCTTCAACATCTTGCTTTCCTTCCTGTGTGGGCTCTCCAGATGGTCTGTGATCATTATGAAATACAGAACTGAACACTGAAGTAATTGCTAGACACCTGTTTTCTGTCACTGAAATATTTTTAATTCTATATCTGCAAAAAAAGTTGCATTTATTTAATTTTTATTGTTGAACTTATGATATTTAATCTAGTAGAGTTTCAAAAGTTTTTTAGATATTATTTTATTTTTTGAAATTTGAAACAAAATTTAACTTTGTAAGATTAATATATCTACGTAGAAACTAGTGATATTTTCTCTACATATTTAAAATTGTTTCTGTAAGCGATAAATTCAATTGCTCATGTATCTTAAGTCATTGTTTTTAAGGTATACTTTTTCCTGAGTTATGCTTTCATTTCTGCATGGCACTTGACAGGTGAAGTGAACATCTGAGTCGGTGCAGTGGCTGTCTGTAATTTTGAAATGACTACGTGAGTTTAATCATTTCTAGGGCATTCCAAATTAAAAGTTACACATAGAATATGATTCTTCATTTACAAGTAAACTCATCAGTAGATGGATTATTTGGGCAAACTCTTCACGAATTCAGTGTGCAAGAATGTGATAGGTCGTATGTGAGTTGTGTCATTTAGAATAACTCTGGTGCAAGCCAAAATCCAGACGGAGATTTCAGGAAGAGCTGGGTCATCCAGGAAAATAGCAGCAATGTTCCAGGGATGAGCTGTAAATTAATCAAATACAAAATATAGTAAAGAGGAAGGGCTGGGTGAAATGTTAACAGGAAAGCTAACTGGTTTAAGGAGGTGCAGAAGGCGTGAGGAAACCTTTCGGGGTGATGGAGACGTTCTGAAACTTGACTGTGGCTGTGGCTACATGACTGTGAACAAATCTCAAAATTCACCAAACTGAAAACTTGATATGGGTGAATTTTACTGTATGTGAATTACACCTAAATGAAGAGGCGGGGGAGGGGGGTGCGAACAATCTCCATAGCAACTGTCTCAGGTGGGTGGAGTTGGAAGCGCCAGCTTTAGGGGCCTCTATTTGCATCTCACAGGGCAGCCCCAACTAGGTTTGTCAGTAGGGCAGTGTCTACTGCTAAATGGACTTTTTCATAGAAAATTCTGACCAAATATTATTATTTTCTGTTTTCTTGTACTTGGAAATATGTCTTGTAATGATTCCAGTGGAGCAGGTTAAGAGTCTGTGACTAATATTTTTAAAGTGTTTTAGAAAAGAAATGCTTTAAATTGTTGCATAAACATGGTTGTACATGTTTTGTAAACGTGTATGAGATTTTGACTTAATATTTCAACATCACACACTTACAAATCATCAAGTAATATCTGATTTCTAAATTCTTCCTCATACTACTCTTACAGTTCTATTAGCAAATGAAAGAGTGAAGCAATAATGCTAATACACAGAATTAAATTGCAGATTAACTCATTACCATAGTAACCAGATGAGACTGTAAAATTTCATCATAATTTGTTTTGAAGAGTTTTTCCTTAAAATTTTTTGACCGCCAATACTATTCGGTCAACATTTTTGATGTTGAAAATGTGTAAGGAATTTTATAAATCTGATTTCATTTTGGAAGTTGTTTTAATTTTATATGAGCCTACTAATTTTCATAAAGTATTCTAAATTAAATATTGTTTTGAACATTAAAATAGATTTTTATAGGTGTGTTCTGTGGGTTGAAGTCTTGGCTTACTTTTTTACAAGGTCAAAGAAATTTTCCAAATCCTAAAGAAGAACAAATGTTGAGTAGAGGTAAACAGGTAAGAAAGAAAAACATTGCAGCTATATAGAGTGACATTGAGGCAAAGTTATCAATAACATTACCTTTTTATGTTGATTTAAGTTAGCAAGGTTTTCTACTTAGAGCAATCACTGTGTTAGACATGCATCCAATCAGAGACGAATAAATATTTCTACTTCAAGAACCTGTAGTCAATCAGAAAAATATGCAAGCAAACATAATTAAAACAATACTGGGCAACTCTGGAATAGAAATACGTGCCATATGACTAAGCACTAGTTAGAAGAGTGCTCAATTCTGTTTAGAGATGTTGTGTAAATCTTCCTTGAAATGGCGAAGTTGATTGACCTGGGACTTGAAAGAATGAGGGAGTTTGCCAAATGTATTAATTGAGGAAAATCATTATAACAATCTGGTTATTCCAGCACTATTTGTTGAAAAGACCGTTTTTGCTCCATTGTATTGTCCTTACTCCTCTGTCAAAATAAGTTGGCTATGTTTGTTTCAGTTGATTTCTGAGTTCTCTCTTCTGTTCCATTGATCTATTCATCTATTCTTTCACCAATACCACACTGTCTTTTTTACTGTAGCTTTGCAGTATGTCTTAAAGTTGGGTAGTATCAGTTCTCTAACTTTGTTCTTTTCTATCAATATTGTGTTGGTTATTCTGGATCTTTTGCCTCTCCATATAAACTTTAGAAGCAGCTTATTGATATCCGCAAAGTAACTTACTGGAATCTGTAGATCAAGTTAGGAAGAACTAACATCTTGACAATACTGAGTCTTCCTATCTACAAACATAGAATATCTCCCCATTTATTTAGTTTTCTTTCTTTCACCAGAATTTTGTAGTTTTCCTCACTCAGACTTTGCATATATTTTGTTAGACTTATAAGTAAATATTTCGTTTTGGGGATAGTTAACGTAAGCGGTACTGTGTTTTAAATTTCAAATTCCACTTGTTCATTGCTGGTATATAGGAAAGCTATAACCATTTATTAGTTCTAGGAATTTTTTTGGTCAATATTTTTGGATTTTCTACATATATAACCATGTTATCTGAGAAAAAAGATGGTTTTATTTCTTCCTTCCTCGTCTGTGTACATTTTCTTTTCTTGTCTTGTCTTACTGCATTAGCTGGGACTTCCAGTGTGATGTTGAAAAGGAGTGGTCAGAAAGGACATCCTTACCTTTTTCTTGATCTTGGCTGGAAGGCTTCCAATTTCTCACCATTAAGTGTGATGTTTGCTATAAGTTTTTTGTAGATATCCTTTATCTGGTTTAGGAGGTCTCCCTCTATTCCTAATTTGCTGAAGGTTTTAATCACGAATGGGTGTGGATTTTGTCAAATACTTTTTCTGCATTTATTCGTACAATTGTGATTTTTTTTCTTTTTAGTCTGTTGGTGTGATGGATTACATTAATTGATTTTTGAATGTTGAACCAGCCTTGCATACTTGGGATAAATCCTACTTGTTCATGGCATATGATTCTTTTTATACGTTTTTAGGATTTGATTTGCTAATATTTGTTGCGATTTTTACATCTATGTTTATGAGAGATATTGGTCTATAGTTTTCTTTGCTTGTAATCTCTTTTTCTGGTTTTGGTATTAGGGTAATGCTGGCCCCATAAAATAAAGGGAAAAATGGCCCCTTTGCTTCTATCTTCTGTACGAGAGTGTAGAGAATTGGTGTAATTTATTCCTTGAATGTTTGGTGTAATTCATCAGTGAACCTATCTGACCAGCTTAGCCATTTTTTATTCATTCATTATTCTTCTATAGAATTCATAAGGGGGCTGTATTAAGTCCGTTTGTTGAATCTGCCATGTTTATTCAGAGATCTGACAATTTATGAGTTAATTGATATAATGAGATTAATTTTTCAGAAGATATACTTTTTTCCAGCAGTAACAGACAGGTGATTTGGAAATAAGATAGGAAGTTTGCCAAATGTCCAGATGACAGATCAATTAAAAATCTGGGTTAAAGAAATAACGAGGGAAATATCTGGAGAGAGTTAGTTGCTGATTGTGTTTCCTAAGCCAAGAAGGGATAAATATTTAAGAAATTTCAGCTGGTCAATTACATAAAATGCTGCAGAGAGATGTTTAAATTGAAGACTAAGAATAGATTATTAGATTTGGTATTCAAGGGATCACAGATGACCTTAAAAATATTTTCATTAATGTAGCAGCAACAGCAGCCGAATTCCATAAAGTTAATGAGTTATCTGTGTAAAATTTTCAGTGATTGACAGATAATACCCAATTCTTTGAATTTGATTCCTGCAATATGTTAGAGACCAGTATACTATGACACTGTCTGTTTACTCAACCTATCACCCACTTAATAATATTGTAGTTGTACTTATTTTGGCTGCCAATGTCCCGCATAGGTAGAAATGGCAACAGTATATTAGCAAGATAATTTATTTAATAAATCTGAACATTGGGTATGTTGAAAACTGATGAAAAGGAGTAAGAAATAATTTGTGTATAGTCTTAGAGGTAGATATTTATTCTAGTTCCTTGATTCTCTGTACTTTCCTCGATAGATTCAATTGGACTGGCAGAATGACAAATCCTCGTACCATGTTAGACAGCCCTCGACAAGAGAGCTTTCAGTGAGCAATGTTGTAATGTTATACATTTAACTTTACTACAAACTGTCATATAATTGACCTCTCTTTTTACTATAAAACTCTTATTGGGTTTTGGCTTTTATACTGAACATATGCCAAAGGGACAGTGGTAAGATTTTGTCATGTGGCTCTGAGGGCAATTCGATTGACATAGACTAATGATCAGAACACAGATTGAAAGTATGACAGGCACAAAATATTGCCTGACATTCTGTTCTTAATTATATGTTATGAACTGCATTGGGGCTCTCTGAAATGACAGGGAGTGACTTTGAATGTGACTAGAGGTGCTCATAGAGCAAGAAGGATTAGAAACATTTTTTTTAAAAGCGTTATGATTACTACCATTAACCCATCTCTATCTAAAAGGCAAAGAGTTCCTGGGAAAAACTTAGCTACAACCATTTTATTAACTTTAATGTTTGTATATCTTCCTCCTCGTAACCCACTTCAAATCTCCTTCAAAGATAGTCTGAAATAAGCATGTTATATACTTTACTATTCATATTAAACAAATTAGATCAGATAGTTAGAGAGATGTTTTCAAGTCAGAGAGAGATAGAGGTCTTATTTGATGATGATGATGTAATGATCTTGGGGGTATGTTGGATTATACAAGTGCTATATGGGGATTAAAAACATGATTTTCTAATATTTGGTAACATGGCAATATTTCAAATTTTAGCCTAAATTTAGAGCAGATGAGATAATTGAGAAGTGAAGATTTCTGGAAAGAAATTGCAGATGTATTCAGAAACTTAAGATATTACATGATAAAAGGAGGTGATATATATATTTAAACTATTTCTTCAAAAGAAAATAAAATGTCAAGTCATGTACACAGAGAAAAGACTTATAAAACATCTAGGTAGATCAAAGGTGGGTAACCAAGATAGATAAAGCACTCTTAAGTTCCATTACAAAGTAAACAAACAATCCAATTACAATGGTTAAAAGATTTGAACAGCACTTTACTGAGGAAGATATGGAGCTGCAAAATAAGCAGATGAACATAATAAGTCATTAAGGAAATGTAAATTAAAATTACATATAGATAACACTACACACCTAGTAGTATAGACCAAATAAACAAAAACTGATGTTAACAAATTCTGGTGAGGATGAAGTCCTTTCAGACATTGCCAGTGGGAATGTAAAATGTTAAATCTGCAGTGAAAACAGTTTGACAGGTTCTTATAAAGGTAAACCTACATTTACCATACTATCCAAGAATTCCACTCCTGGGTACTTGACCAAGAGCAATGAAGACACATGTTCACACAGAACCTGTATACCAATATTTAGGGCTGCTCTGTTTATGATCACCCCAACTGGAAACAACAGGAATAGCCGTGAACAGGTGAATTGATAAACAAACTGTGGGTATTCATACAATGCGTACTACTCAGCAATAAAAAGAAATGAACTCATGATACACACAGCGAGATGAATGAATCTCAAAATAATGATGCTGAGTAAAGCAGGTGGGCATCAAAGCAAAGCATATTGTATTATTCCATCTATATGAATTCTGGGAAATTGCAAAACTACTGGCCAAAAATCCAATCACCGATTGCCATAGACTGGGGATGGTGGACAAGGACAGACTCTGAAGTGTCAGGCAACTTTCGGGTTATGACAGAAGTATTTTCTATCTTGCTTATGATGGAGGCTACCCAACTGTATGAGTCGTTCTAAACTCACAGAACTGAGTGTACATTTAGAAAGTTCTAATTTTACTGCATGTAAACTGTACTTTTATAAGTATGACAATTTCTTTTGAAAAATTAGAACAAAAGTAACATAGTTTCTGTGTGATTCCTAGTACTATCTTTGAACATTTTATGACATGTGCATGATATTTTACATCTCCTTATAAAAATGTATAAATTATACCCATGGTCAGTGTATCTCCCTTTCTCTTATGTTTTTCCAAACTAAGAAGTGTGCATCCTATGGTCTCTCTGTCTTCTCCCAATCAACATGAAGTTCTGAGCTCAATTTTACCTTCTATTGTTGAATCAACTCAAAATCATACAATCCTGTTTGGTTAGTATATTCCATAAACTGTTCCTAATATTTTTACCACTCAAAAGTCATAATACCAATTTTGTTTTTAATTAAAACAAGCTTATTATGTAGGAGAGATCAACGTTA
Organism: Equus quagga; assembly: GCF_021613505.1. Classification (NCBI taxonomy): domain Eukaryota; kingdom Metazoa; phylum Chordata; class Mammalia; order Perissodactyla; family Equidae; genus Equus; species Equus quagga. Next base: position 23,648,623 of record NC_060274.1, read on the forward strand.
AATGATTTAATATGCAAAAGCGGCATAGCATAGGGGAAAGAGTTCAGGCTGTGATGACAATGTAGTCCTATTTTAAATTCTGCGTCTAGTACTTTAAGAGTTGTGTGGCTTTAAGTAAATTACACGTTCTTTCTGAGTCTTAATTTTCCATTCTATAAAATGGATATAACTGATGCTGTTAGGTTATTCTTGATATTTCCTTGGCATGGCTCTACTTCATATTGTAAACGGCATTGAATAAAATTCTGATAGACATATCTTGAAAGTCTACAATTTAAAAAAAATCAATTAGTTTCTTCTTTTGTTTTATACTTTTATTTTTGTTATTTATTATAAACTGAGATATATTTTTATATAGTAAAATTGTACAGTGAAATGTGTATATCTTATGTTTATACTTCAATGAACTTCAACAAATGCATACACCTAGTAATCCACAGTACTGTCATGATATGGACCATTTCCAGCACCCTACAAAGTGCCTTTACACCCCTTCACAGTCAGTCTCCACCCCCATTTTCTGAGACAACTATTGTTTGGATTCTTATCACCAGAGTTTAGTTTCATCTGTTGCAGAACTTCGTATGAGTGGAATCCAATGTTATATACTCTTTTGTGTCTGCTTTTTTTCACTCACCTTAATAACTTTGAGATCCATCCACACAATTGATGGGTAGCATTCCATAGTATGAATATACTAGTTTTTTAATTCATTTCCTGTTTTTGAGCATTCTGGGGTTTGGCTACCTGAATTAAGGTATTGTACATGTTCTTCTACAGACAGTTTTATGGGTGTATGTTTTCATGTATCTTGCATAAACGCCTAGAAATAGAATTCTTAGATCATACAGTAGATGAATTTTATTGTTATGAGAAACTGTCAGTTTTCCAAGATTATTTTATCATGTTATTCTTCCACTGGTAACTGGAAGAGTTCCAGGTGCTCTCAATTCATGCCAACCCTTGCTGGTATTGGTCTTTCAAAATTCTAGCCATTCCAGGAATATGTATGGTAACTCATTTTGTTTTTAATTTATGTTTCTCTGACAACTAACAATGTTGAGCCCCTTTTATGTGATTATTAGCTTCTTTGTCTTCCTTTATGAAACATCTCTTCAAGAATTTTTCCAATTTGTATTGATTTGTTTGGCTTTTTATTATGGGCTTATAGAATTTTTATCTATTCTGGTTACAAGTCGTTTATCTTGGTGTATGGATTGCAAATATTTTTCCTCGGTCTATGGCCTGCTGACTAATTTTCTTAATGGTGTCTTTTGATGAACAGAAGTTTTGATTTTGCTGATGTTAATTTTTTTTCTTTTATACTTAATGTTTTTTTCTATTAGTTCATACATTTAATAAGCAATAAAATAGATAAAATATTTTTAAAAGTATGTTCTTACAGGCAAAATCTATAGTTTGATGAGAATTTTTCCATAAGACAAGTACCAAAAGCACAGGTGCTTATTTAAGTATAAAATCATTGAGATGGCAAATTGAATCCATCTACTATGAATAGCATTACAAATATTACATGCCATGAAAAATAAGTTAGCCAACCACCGTGATGAACTGTTAAAGGACAATTGATATTTGGGTTATAGCAAAAGACAGCAAGGATACGCAGGAATGTTAAATAGTATGGGTGAGAAATATTTCATTTTATTCAAATAAAAAAATGGAATAAAATGACTTGACAATATTATGTGATCTGAAATGAAGCATAATTTTCTCAGAGGTTCCAATCTTAAAGTGAAATTTTTTTGCTCATTTAATCAATCATTTAATCCTGTATTCCCTGAGTGTGATTGATTTAGTTACTGGAGAAATGTTTATTGAGTAGCTCCGGTGGACTAGCTTGCTTGGATTTGATCTAAAGATGAGCAGATGCTAAAGGAAAGTTGTGAGCTAAGCAAAGAGAGGATGTTGCTTGCCTCCTTTTGTTCCTTCCTTCTGTTTTAAACAGTGGAGTTCAAAGGTCAATTTTAAAAGTAGAAGAAAAAGAGAAAGAGGAAGAGAAGGAAGGTGAGGAGAAGGAAGAAGAGTGGGGGGAGCCACGGCAGAGCTAATTATTTGTGAGTTTACCAGGGAAGCATTGAAGAACTATTGATAGATAGTTATAATTTATTAAAACTCAGATAGTTTCTAATCTATTAACTGGGCACCCTGAGCTAAACAATATTTGCTTATTTGTGTGTTTGTTTTTTACTGAGTCTACTCTAAATAAATAATTGTTTTATTTTATTTTTCTAAATTGTTTTATTGAGGTCATATTGGTTTATAACATCATGTAATTTCAGGTGTATATTATTATATATAAGTTTCTTTATAGGCTGCGTCATGTTCGTCACCGATAGTCTAGTTTTTATCCATCTCATACATATGTGCACATTTACCTTTTGCTCAGCCCTCAAACCACTTCCCCTCTGGGAACCACTAATCTGTTCCCTTCTCCGTGTGTTTGTTTATCTTCCATATATGAGTGAAATCATACAGTATTTGTCTTTCTCTGACTGGCTTATTTCACTTGTAATATCCTCAAGTTCCATCCATGTTGTCGCAAATGGCACAATTTTGTCTTTTTACGGCTGAGTAGTGTTCCATTGTGTATATATACGACATCTTCTTTATTCAGCCATCAGTTGATGGGCACTCGGGTTGCTTCCACATCTTGGCTATTGTGAATAATGCTTTTATGAACATAGAGATGCATAAGTCTCTATGAACTGTTGATTTCATATTCTTTGGATAAGTACCCAGTGGTGGGATTGCTGGATCATAAGGTAGTTCTATTTTTAAGATTTTGAGAAGTCTTCATACTATTTTCCATAGTGGCTGCACCAGTTTGCATTCCCATCAGCAGTGTACAAGGGTTCCCTTTTCTCCACATCTTCTCCAACGTTTGTTGGTTTTTGTCTTGGTGATTATAGCCATTCTAATGGGTATAAGGTGACATCTCAATGTAGTTTTCTTTTTTTTTATGAGGAAGATTGGCCCTGAGCTAACATCTGTTGCCAATCTTCCTCTTTTGTTTTTTTCTCCCCAAATTCCCAGTGCATAGCTGTATATCCTAGTTGTAGGTCACTCTAGTTCTTCTATGTGGAGGATGCTGCAACAGCACGGCCTAATGAGCATTGTGTAGTTCTGCACCCAGGATCTGAACTGGCAAAGCCTGGGCAGCTGAGCGGGAACCTAACCACTCAGCCACAGGTGGGCCCCACAGTGTGGTTTTGATTTGCATTTCCCTGATGATTAGTGATGTTGAACATCTTTTCGTGTGCCTGTTGGACATCTGTATATCTTCTCTGGAAAAATGTCTATTCATATCCCCTGCCCATTTTTTGACCAGGTTGTTTTTTTGTTGTTGAGTTGTATGAGTTCTTTGTATATTTTGGAAATTAACCCCTTGTCAGATATATGATTTGCAAATATTTTCTCCCAGTTGGTGTGTTGTCATTTTGTTTTGTTCATGGTTTCCTTTGCCTTGCAGAAGTTCTTTAGTCTGATGTAGTCTCATGTGTTTATTTCTAATTTTGCTTCTCTTGCCTGAGGAGACATGGTATTTGAAAAGATGCTGCAAAGACAGATGTCAATGAGCGTACTGCCTATATTTTCTTCTAGGAGTTTTATGGTTTCAGGTCTTACAATTAAGTCTTTAATCCATTTTGAGTTAATTTTTGTTTATGGTGTAAGATAATGGTCTACTTTCATTCTTTTGACGTAGCTGTCCAGTTTTCCTGAAACTATTTACTAAAGAGACTTTCCTCCATGGTATATTCTTGGCTCCTTTGTTGAAGATTAGCTGTGCATAGATGTGTGGTTTTATTTAGAAAGAATATTTTTAATTTTGTACTCTCACTGGCCCTGTTTATTCTCTGTTATTTTTCTTTTATGTAGGTCATTAATATATGTTTGGAGTAGGCAGGCAATTAAAGGACCATGAAAATATGGATGGAAGAGTTACTTAAATTAGTGATTGAAGAAGATATGACATTATATACTTCTCATTTTATAACTACCACTTGGCATCCAGGCATTCCAATGGTTTGTAAGTATTTATTTCATAGTAGATTGACTGAATTATTTTTGAATTGATATTCTTTATTTCTTTTAAAGAATATGTAATTGCATTTAGAAAGTTCTGCATCCTTCTGAGTAATACTCCTTGATCTCTGTCTGTTAATGTTCCATCTTAAAGGTGGGTACTGTGACACATCATCTTTAGTTATGCAGCATGTCCCTAAAGTATTTACCAGAACATCCATCACACATATTCCTGCTTCCAATTAGTATTTAGCAGTATGGTAGACCATCCTTGCCACTATTTAAATTAGGAAAAAATATTTACTACAAAAATCATATTATTTTAGAAGACATAAGACAGAAAAGATCCCTTCCCAGCTAAATGGAAGGCCTGTATACCCCCTCCTGTTTTTTCTCAGAGGGCAGTAGCAGATCTGAGAATGGACTGAGGATCAGACTTGCCACAAGCAGAAAGACTCTGTTGGGGTAAAGATAAGCCAGTGGAACTTCTGATCGCTGCATTGGCTGTCCTGACAGTTTGGAATCTGGAAAGCCTAAATGCAGAGCTGCCAATTTTCTCCCACTGGATGTAGCTGAGTGCTGAGGCAGCCAGGAATTGAGATGGAAATGTGGAATAAAATTCCATACAGTGGAACATTGCTTTAAAATCAAAGCCCTGGCAGAGGGAAGCGTGTTCAGTAAACACATGACAGGTCATATCCTTAAGGTCTTTGAAACCGGAGTGAAAATGAGACTAATGCCAGCTCCAACCTATCCCCGATCATGCTTAATTTTTGACCAGATCAAGGTGATCAGCCCATTACTGGCTACCTAAAAAAGAAAAAGATGCCGTCTCGGGAAAACGCACTTCAAATTCAGCCTCTTCGTCATTTTAGAAACAATGTCTGCCATTTAATAAAAATTGAGAGACATATTAAGCAGCAAGGATATGTGACCCAAAGGAAGAAAATGTGGTCCATGAAAAAAGAACCAATAGAACTGTACATTTACATGATTCGTATGTTAAATTAATATAAAAAGTGTTAGCATTACTACCGTAAACATGTTAAACAAGATGGAAAAAAGGCTAAATATGTTGGATAAAAAAATGTTGATAATTTCAACATAGCAATGATATTTATTTAAAGAGAATCAAATATGCAAACTAAAACTGAAAAATTAATATCTTCATTTAAGGATTCATTGGATCTGTTTAGCCTCAGAAGAAAATGCAGAATAAAAGATCAGTAACTTGAAGAAGAAAATCAATAGAAACTATCAAAACTGAAGGCCAGAGAAAAATAATGAAAAAAATATCAAGGAAAATAAAACACAACAAAACATGAGGTGCATGAAGGGACACTGAAAGATTCTAACATATACATTTTGGAGTTCCAGAAGGAAAGGAGAGAACGAATATGGCAAGAAATTGTAAAATAATTTCTTAAGAAACAATTTTGAAAAATTTTTCCAAAGCTAATGAAAGAGATCAACCATACATTAAAGAATTCATTAAATTCCAGGAAGCGCTTTTAGAATTAATTTTTGGGGAGAAATTAATTATTAAGCAACTCAGAATCAAATTGCTGAAAATGAAAGATAGAGAGAAAATCCAAAAAACAGCTGAGAAGAAAAAACACAAGTTATTTTCTAAAGGACAACGCTTAACATGATGATAGACTCTTCTGCAAAATTATGGAAGCCAGAAGACAGTAAAATGACATCTTTAATATGATAAAAGAAAAATTTTGCTCCCTAGAAATCTATAACCAGCAAAAATATTCTTGAACAATCAAGATGCAATATAGATGTTTTAAAAAAACGGAAGTTGAGAGAATTTGTCACCAACAGAGCTACACTGCTACAAATACTAAAGAATATCTTTGAGCTAAAGATTAATGATTGTAGGTGGAAGCAGAAAACTTAAGAATGGAATAATTAATACTCAAAATGAAATTATACAGGTTTGTACAAATAATGTCAATGATTATTAAAGAACCAATAGTAATAAGGTCTTGTAGACTTTTTCTATTTTTAAAAACACTTAAGAGAAAATAATAGTAATAATAATTAATAATACACTATTTTTGCTGTGTAGTTCTATGAGTCTTTGAATATAAATGGATTGATGTAACCATGACCACAAACAGGATACAGAGAAATTTCTGTCCCAAATTTCCTTATGTATTTTAGAGTTCTTTACATATTCAGAATTCAATCATTTCTTAGATATGTTATTTGAAAATACTTTCTCCCAGTCCGTGGCTTCTCCTTAAACAAAGGGTTTATACTTAACAAATTACGTACAAGACTTCTACACTGAAAAGCATAAGCCATGTTTATAGAAATGAAAGACACCTAAATGGAGAGATTGATCATAATCATGAATTGGATGACTCAATGTTGCTAAGATATCAGTTCTCCCCAAATTGATTCATGGATTCGAAACAATCCCAATCAAATTCGTAGGATCATTTTTGTTAGAAATTGACATCCTGACTTAATCATTTACTTTTAGAAATGCAAAGAAAAATAAATAGCCCAAAACAATTTTGAAAAAGAATAAATTTGGGGGGTTTCACTGTCTGATTTCAAGTCTTACTACAAAGGTGCATTCAAAACAAAATGGCGTTGGCATAAGCAAACACACACAGCTCAGTGAACTTCTCCAGAATAGGGGGTTGACAAGTCTACCCATATGGATATAGTCAACTGATTTTCAAAAATGGTATCAAGGTGATTCAACGTGAAAAGAAAAGTTCTTCCATCAAATAGTGCTGAAACAACTGGATGTCCACTAAAAAATGAATCTCACTGGGCCAGTCCTGTGGCCTAGTGGTTAAGTTTGGCTCACTCTGCTTCAAAAACCAGAGTTTGGTTCCCAGGCATGGACCTACACCACTTGTAAGTGGCCAAGCTGTGGCAGCGACCCACATACAAAACAGAGGAAGATTGGCACAGATGTTAGCTCAGGGCAAATCTTCTTGAGAAAAAATAAAAGAACCTCACCTTTTCCTTACGCCAAATAAAAAAAATAATAAACTCATAATCAATCATATACTTAAATGTAGAAAATAAAAGATAAAAATCTAGAAGAAAAAATGCACATTTAGTATAGGCAAAGATTTATTAGGACACATAAAAAAGCACCATATATAGAAGAAAACATATATATATATATACATTTAACTTCATCAAAATTAAAATAATCTTGTCTTCAAAAGGTATTAAGAAAATGAATAGGTGGGGCTGGCCCTGTGGCCAAGTGGTTAAGCTCAAGTGCTCTGCTTCAGTGGCCCAGGGTTCACCAGCTTGGATCCTGAGTGTGGGCCTACACACTGCTCCTCGAGCCATGCTGTGGCAGCGTCCCACATAGAACGGCTGGAATGACCTACAACTAGGATATACAACTATGTGCTGGGGCTTTGGGGAGAAAGAAAAAGAAAAGAGGAAGATTGGCAACAGATGTTAACTCAGGGCCAGTCTTCCTCACCAGAAAGCATTAAAAAAAATAAAAACTAAAATAATAGAGGCACAGAATGCACATGACGCACTTAGCAAAAAAACACAAAAAACAAAAAGAAAATGAAGAGGCAAGCTACATACACTGGGATAAAATGAAAAGGATACATATAAGTGCTAAAGCCTTATATCAAGAATTTATTTAAAAATCTTTACAACTCAGTACTGAGAAGGCAAACAATCCCAAAAAATAATACTGGGGCCAGGCCCATGGCCAAGTGATGAAGTTTGCTCACTCCACTTTGGTGGCCCAGGTTCTTGGGTTCAGATCCCAGGTGTGGACCTACTCCATTCTTCAGCCATGCTGTGGAGGCATCCCACATGCAAAGTAGAGGAAGACTGGCACAGGTGTTAGCTCAGAGCAAATCTTCTTCAAGCAAAAAAAAAAAAATAGCAGAAGAGGATTGGCAATGGATGTTAGCTGAGGGTGAATCTTCCTCACCAAAAAAAAAAAAAATAAAACAAAATATTTGAGCAGACGCTTACAAAAGAAGATGGGCAAGTAGCCAGCAGTTTAACATCAGTAATTATCATGGATATGCAAATTAAAACCAGAAGGGGATTCTACTATATAACTTCTATAATGGTTAATATTAAGAAAATTAATACTACTAAGTGTTGGAAAAGTTATGTTGCAACAGGAACTCTGAAACATCCCTGGAGGTATGAGAAAATTGTGCAGCCACTTTAGAAAAATGTGCAGCAGTTTCTAGTGATCTAGGTTTGTAATTTATAAAACCAAGAAATTAAAGTGAATGATCACAAAAGGACTTACACAAGAATTTTCATGGCAGCTTTATTCATAATAGTCCCAAACTGGAAACACCTGAATGTGCATCAACAGGTAAATGGATAAACAAACAGCGGCACATAGTGTATCATTCCATTTATTTGAATGTCCAGAATAGACAAGTCCATAGAGACAGGAAGTAGATGAGTGGTTTTCAGGGTTAGGGGGAGAGGTTGTCCAGATTGATTACTAAAGGGTATGGGGTTTCTTCTTGGAGTGATAAAAATGTTCTAGAGTTAGACAGTGGTAATAATTGCACAACTCTGAGTATACTGAAAACCCCTGAATCTAGCAGTTTAAAAGGATGGATTTCAAGGTCTATGAATTTTATCTCAATAAAGCTGTTAAAAAGTAAACTGTGTTCTATTAATAAGATGATCACCATACACCAATTAAAGAGAATGAACTACTGGTACTCAACGTAAGATGGATCCATCTAAAAGATGTTATACTAATTGAAGGGACCAGAAACAAGAGTGCATACTGTTTTTTTGTCATTTATATTAATGCAAGAAGACAAAAAATACATTGATGATGACAAAAGTCTTAATAGTTAAGACAGAATAAATGTAGGTGCTCTGGAAGGTGGTATGTTGGAAAAGGGACATTTTCACGTATCTTAGGGAAATGTTCTTTGCCTCCATCTGTTTGGTGATTATTTAAGTGTATATATACGTAAACCTCTCTAAGACACACACTAAGGATTATTGCACTTTATTGCAATTTATTGCATGTATGATAGACCTAAAATAATCAGCACCATTTGTTATCTTGTGGAATTTTATGGGGAATTATATAATTATATCATTTCATGTTTTTTTAAATCTCCAATGGTCACGGAAGGATTACTTTTCTTTATCATTATCATTTATGTATTGGTTGATACTTGTTTAACTGCACATAATACAACTCATTCTCTCCTTGTCATGACCTTGATGGGTCTGTGATTGAGGAAAATTTACCGGGAAAACTCTGAACAACTCCAGGCTTAAAGGATATCATTTCTTGTTTTGGGTAATGCATTTACTGTGACTATTTGTAATCTTTCCAAAAGAGAAAAAATCATAATGTTGGAGTAATGTGTAATAAACAATGCTTAGAACATTACAAGTGAAAAAATATTCTGTAAAACACAAGTGGATCAAAACCCATGGAAATATGGGTCTACAGTAAGACATTAAAAATATATATGGCAATCAGTGATGGGTGGCATTTTTCAGAAGTAATTCAAATGCTAATGAATCTGCTCAAATCTTTCAGCTGGGAAGCGAGTGGACCTGTTTTGTTGTTTGCTCTGCCAGCTTCCAATTTCTCTCGGCTGAGAAAATCCTTTTATGAATTAATAAACACTTTCCAGACTGAAAATAGGGGAATATACAGCTTAATGTCTAGAACGTGTTGCCAGGATTTTGTGATTTAGACAGTTTGTTATGACTAGAACAATGCTCCAATGCATTGAACGTTAATGTTGAAATGTCAGCTTCGCACCGAGCAGTTCAGGAGCCAGGCCCACACCTGCTTCCTTTTCAGAAGAGCTGTCATTTGCACCCACCTCCAGCAAGCAGAATTTGTGAAGTCAGAAGATTAGGCACTTTTCACCTTCCAAATATGATAAAACATGGTATTTTACTAATAAAACCTCTTAAAAACCAAATATCCTCCATTTTCAACATTGGGGAAAAAAGGCAGGGAGGAGACTCAAAAATCTGGAAAGAAAAGGCCATATGAGCCTTATATTTTATTTTGAATTCAAGCCTTCAAAACAAGAAGTGTTTACTTCTCCTGGAAAAATATCATAATTTCTTAAGTCTTTACACTTCATGTTGACTCATAAGTGATACATGCAGTTCAACTTATAGTGACTAAGGGTGACCAAATGTGGCTTGACACTAAAGTCAGGCTGCAAAGAATAGAGTGCCTCTCATAACCCCATCTAGGAAATAACCTCTTTCATGTTCTCAATTTAATCCATGAGGCACTAGAAGAATGGATTTGATTAATGGAGGTATTGTTATTCTCAAAGGATTTGTAATGAGTAATTCAAAATAAGTTTATGTCTATTAATATTGACTACGTAGCTTTTACTAAGTTAACCATCACCTCCTGTGGTGTCCCATCATTTTTATTCACTTGTTCTTAGAAACCACCTTTGTAGGAAAGAAAAGAAAAACAGGAAATACATCCCCAGAGGAATGGGGACACACTGGATACCAGTCATTGGGTGCTATATTGTGAACCCACAGTGACTGAATTTCAGATTCAGACTAGAAGAGAACCTAAATTGTACACACATGCATTCTTTGATCAATATTTTGATGTAAAGGAAAGTCTATTTTTTTTATTTTGTTTTATTTTTACTTTATTTTTTTCAGGAAGATTAGCCCTGAGCTAACTGCTGCTAATCCTCCTCTTTCCACTGAGGAAGACTGGCCCTGACCTAACATCCATGCCCATCTTCCTCTACTTTATATGTGGGACACCTACCACAGCACTGCGTGCCAAGCCCACCAACCCTGGGCCGCGGAAATGGAACGTGCAAACTTAACCGCTGCGCCACCAGGGCCCCAGCAAAGTCTATTTTTCATATGAGTCCATTTGGATTGCCTCTGAACATTTCTTGAATATCCATATCCATAAAATTCTATACATCATTTCCAGCATCATTTTAATTTAGAGTAGAGTAAGAAATTAAAGGGAGTTGCAAGGTAATTGCTTGTAGAATTGTTCTCTAATTTAAAAAATCACCCCAATTTTTTTACATTTGTTCCTCACTTGAGTGCTTTTTTAACTATATTTTTTAATGGTAACAGGATAGGGCATTATGGAGTCTGAAACATTCAATTCAGTTTCTCCCCAAACAACTGCATTTTCCTATTTATATTTAATCAATTTATATGATATTTAATGAAATGATGTAGTCGCAATAACAACTTGGCATAAAGAGATGGAACTAGTTGAAGCAGAAGAACATGGATTTATGGGAAAGTAGACAACAAGCCATCAGAGTTCAGAGTCCCATGGATTACCTGGTTGGCATTCAATAGGGAACACCTATGGTGGGTTTATCTGGCAAAACCACTAAATGACTGTCACTGAAGAGTATCTATTGTGTAAATTAGGAGGAAAATAAGCAACATCTTTTCATCACATCCCTGACTGGATATAAAATTTTAACCAAGAATTAGGGTGAAGTTCTAAAATGTAGTTGGCCGATATCTGGTTTAATGACAAACATGAACTTTAAATATGAAATATCTGGGTACTTGGTAGACAAGATGCTCAAAGTGTACTCAAGAGAGAAGAGAAGCTAGATGAAGAAACAAAACTTATCTGGTCTCTTCAAGTGTCTAGAATCTTCACTTGCTGAGGTTCATCGGTATTTCTTTTTTTCTTCCATTTTTGTATTTTTTCCTTGTAATCAAGTCTAGTGGAATATGCCTGAAGATTTCCTATGTAATATGCAAGATAAAAGGTGCATAGATTTTTCATTTCTTTTCTGTTTGATACGGTTTTCCCTATAATGTCTTATCATCTCACTATAAGAAAAGTATAAGGTACAGGACATTTTTATATCCTACTGATTTTCACTTCAAAAAGCTTATCTAAAAATACCGTAAAAGTAGTGAATATTTTTAGATTCATTTTGATATTATTTTATTGGTTGTATGTAATTATTTCTCTGTCCATAATACTATATACACAAGAATGATGATAGTAACAATTTTAGTGCTTTTTATGTACCAAACTTGTTTTAGGTCAAGATTTTGAAGACCCACATTCTTGTGTTGGAAGCTGAAATAAAGATAAAATATGGTACCCACAGAGTATTGTGAAAGACATGTTTTAATATTATAAGTGAAATCAAAAAGGTAACATAAAGGCAGTAGGATATTCCAATAGATGTTTTCAACATCAGGATATACAATCCAACATTAGATGGCATTCTAGCAGAAGGTTTTCAGGAAAATTTCATAGTAAATATCAGAGTTCTAGAGCACTGGAAAGAGAATGTCAATAGATCTGATTTAGATTTGAAACTTTAGTGTGCCCACTGGCATACATGAGCTACTCATAATATGCATATTTCTTGTTTCTGATAGATTTTCTAATTTATTAGGTCCATGGTGGTTTCTAGAGGTCTGCACTTTTAATACTAGAATGTTAGATCCATAAAATGCAATCTCTATGAGAACAAAGAAAAATGATTTGTAACTTCTTTTTTTTTTTACTGATATGCCCTCAAAACCTAGAACAGTTCGTGGAATAAAGTATCTGTTCAATGAGTATTGAATAAATGAAAACAACGAGATCATGCTAGTGCAGAAAGACAACTGAACAAATTTTGAAAAGTACTCTTATCTTAGGTAGATAATTAAAATATCAACGTTGGCACTAGGAACTAGACAGTAATTCAGATAGCAAATGCACAGGAGGCAGGATTTTCACCATCTACACCCCTTCCCTGGAGAGACAATGAGTCTCCCATTCCATAGTGATTTTGCTCAGTCAGCATGCTTCCACAGTGGGTGACCCTCTTGCATTTTTCTCCCACACCTTTCCAAGAATAGGTATTGACTCTGAGCCCAAGGAGGCCAGAATACTTCCATTCCACCAGATCGGTTTAGTGGTAGGCACACACGACATAAATAGCATTATGTACAGCTAGGGGTTCCAGTGTCCTTCTTGTCACCAAATGGAGACAGCCTGTTTGAGAATTAAGCCAAAGGGCAGAGAGTGGAGCCTGAAGATACAGAGAGAGATAGAGCCCAGGTGGATATTTTTTGAATCCTTGAATCTAACTATCTCTGAGATCAGATCCACCCATTTGGTAACATCAAATAATGCACTTAATTTTTTGCTTAAGCTAGTTTGAGCTGAGTTTCTGTCATCTGAATTCATGAGCTCTGGTTAATACACCAGAAATGAACCCAAGTTAAAAGCTGGCCTTGAGACTATGTGCTCAACAATAGAGTTAAAATCCAGCAAATTTTTCCAGGAAATGCGTGAGCATATGTGCTGAATCTACACATGATCTGTCATGTAGCTTCACCTATGAGGCATGAGGACTGCATGTCTGTAAATCAAGAAGAGGATTTGATTTTGTTGAAATATCCCCATGAGCCCTAGATCTGTATTTGCAGTTTATGTATCCCAAATCTCAGCCCTTTCTCAGCAAGGATATTTTGTAAAGCATCTCTCAATCTTTTGGAGCCGTATGAGCTCACTTGGACTATGAAGTCCATGAATGGTGTCTCTGAGAGTCTGCTATTAGTAGCAGGGCTTTAGATAATGTTTAGTTAGTAGATAAATACAATTTCTTCAGTAAATTATTTATAAAAGAGGAAACATACTTCAGAAATGTAGTGATAGTACCATGTCCAACTCAGGACGTAGGTGTTATTTTTCGTAATTTAGATCTCATTAACACCTTATGAAAATTGGCAGCTGATATTATCTAAGTGATATTATCTAGGAAATGAGCATGATGTGATTGCTAATTTTAGTTTATATCAGTTTGCAGAGCTATTTTCAGGTAATCTTTATTAAAGAATAAGGCATTAAGCAGAATTTAAATAGAAAATGAATTTCTACTTATCATTACATTTTATCACATTCAATTAATAATGTTTCTTTAGTGCCATTTCCCAAAGAGATAAAGATATACCTGTAGACATAGACAAAGATGGAGACTGAGATATAGAGAAAGATATCAAGATAGATGCATATATTAATCTATTGTTGTATAACAAATGACTCAAAACTTAGTAGCTTAAAACAATAAGCATTGTCTCACAGAGTTTCTACGGGTCAGGAAATTTGTAGTGGCTTGGCTGGTGGTTCTGGCCCAGCATGTCTCACGAGGTTGCATTCAAGAAACTGGCCAGGACTGCAGTCATTGGAAGGCTTTGGCTGGGTGGAGTTTCCATATCCAAGATGGATCTCTCATATGATTGAGCAAGTTCGTGCTGGCTATTGGTGAGAGGCCTAATTTCCTTACCACACGGAATCTGGTTGTTTGAAAGTCCTCACCAGTTGGCATCTGGCTTCTCCCAAAATGAATGATCCATTCCCTGTCTCATTTTGAAAGGCAGCTATAAAATAAAAGGAACAAACACAAGCTCTCATCAAATACTTTGGAGTTTGTGTCAACCTGTAGAGACGTGAGCCAAGTTGCCCACCAGTTAACTGAACCTAACAAATAACCTAAGTCACACCTGGGCCATGCCTCCAAAGCAGTATTGCAAGATCTGGTTTTCAACAGGGCAGCTGGGGCACAGACTGCCACCTGGAGACAACCAAAAATATAATATAAAATAAACACACACATAGGAAAGGGAAGACCATACAGAGAAAGCACAAGAAGGTAGAAAGAGTGAGGAGAGAGAGAAAATACAAGAGAAAATAAAGCAAGAGCTTTCTAAAAGTGAGTCTGCAAACAAACTTCCAACATAAATAGGCATTTGAAGATATCTAAAGCTAAGAAAGCCAGGAAAGTCAACAATTAGAAGATAAATTTTTTCCAAAATATCTTTTACAGCAGTCTTACAATGATTAACATATATTTCAATTAATATAGAAAATCGAACACTCATGTAATTAAGTTCCATCTCTCATCTCCAAGTAAGCTACTGTAAATAGGTTTTTTTAAGGCATAAAATTAAATAGATGGTTAGAACAGGAAGCCAGAAGACAACAAAGCTTTGCCTTTAGAACGCTAACTTAAGCTTCTTTTTGTTCTAGATGTGACCAAAAAAATAGTCGATGAGACAATCTTCAAGTTTCAAGCAGCCACTAACAGTGAAGGAAATTGTGTGTCAGGTCAGTGAGACCCTGGAGGCTGGTTCTCTGAGCTCAGCTCAGTTACACAAAATAGGACTGGGCCCTCTCAAGCCCATGTGGCATAAAAAAAAGTCCCTAGAAGAAGAACATAGCTTAGATATCTTCTTGCTGGAATAAGTCTTCTTGCCTAAAATTAAGCCTAAAATCATCATCTTTTAATTTCTATCTAATACCGGTTTATAATCTCCCAAGGTTATTGGTAAATTGAAATACCATAGAGTGAATTAGAGTTATGATGGTAATTGTGTTTTGTATAATTTGTCCATTTAATCTTGTTTCACAGTAAAATGACCAATGCCAGTTTTTCACACATTTCCCCCTTTAAACCAGAACAAAATATCATTACTCTTGTGAGAAAAACAGCTCACATATATGATGACTGATTTCTTTCCTATATGAAATAATGATTCCTTCATCTTCGATTATGTTTTCAGAGTTGTTCTGACAGGGGTGTCACTTCAAGATCATTTAGTTTTACATTCACTTAAAAAATTTGAATCACATTTTCCATAAGTTACAAAGACTGCATGGCATATTTTCTAGCTTTGAAACAGAGCAGCTGGCTCACTATACGTGTATTTTGCTGCTGGCTAACAGTCTTCCTTTTTTCAAAATTAGGAGTAGGATGCTAAGATTTTTTTTTTAAATAAAATATATATGCTTAAAAGTAAGCCTCTCTCACATAGAACCATATCGGCGTTTGGGGGAGAGATGCTTCCATAGTAAGCCAACACAGAAGGAAAGTACAGAGTGAAAAAAAAAAAGGGGGATCAAGGGATCAGGCAGACATGAATCAGTTCCCTAGAACGTATGTTCTCAGGATTTCTAAAGTCTACGTTATTCCTGTCTTAAGGTATATTCCTCATTTGTCACTGGAGATTGTGATTGTCATTGCAATATGAGATATTGAATAGAAGACGATCATGACACCCTTAAGGGTAAATATATGCACCAAAGTTCTAGTAAAATTTATCCTGTAAAGTCGTTCTGAAGCAGTGTGTGAAACGTGCCTTGCACAGTACCCAGAATGTGGTATGTGCTCCCTGCTCAGTGAATGTTTACACCTGCTTCTTAAAGGTGCGAGTAACATAAAAAGGGTAAAACAATGATTTCAAATACCCAATCTTTAATATTATAGGCTCTGTAGCTGGGTTTTCAATGTCATTGAAAAATTTCAGGATTATTGACATAAGAGACTCTAAAGGCAAGTGTATAGAATTTAAGTAATCAGTGGGAGGAAATCTCACCCAGAAAGGGGCTGAGGTGAGTGGAGTAAAGATCACAAACTATGGAAAAGTGCTTATGAATGCACACGTCCCGCAAACAGATTTTGCTATGGCACAGTCAGATTCAGGGCAGTATTAATAAGAAAAAATATTTAAAGAAGAAGCGATGTCTTTAAAATCAGTCTCACTGATGGATTTACTAACAAGAGACTCATATAATAATGGATTTACTAATAACTTGAACTCTAATACTGAAATCTTAAAATATCAACTTCTGGATTTAGAAGTTGTTATATTGAACAGGTGTTTTCCTTTTGGATTAAAATGGCCATCTCTTTAACCAGATTAAGCATTGACTTTTCAGACCCTGTTTCCTTAAGGCCCAAATGTACAATTAATCACTTCTTCTTTGGCATCAACATTATGCATTGTTCATATTTTAATGTAACTCCTATCACATTCTAATTGGATTGTTTCCACAGTTTTCTCCCTTAATATGCTGTGAACTCTGAGCCCGTTCTGATCATCTTTGTATCCTTAGTACATAACCCAATGTGGTGGGGAGTCAAAATGTCTTTAAATAAATGACCAAAATCATGTCTCAAAGAAAAAGGATATTCCCAATTTTGTTTTCCATGACTGGTGCAATTAGTAAAAAGATTCCAGTATCTGGCACTCAGCCCTCTCAGAATTAGCTGGATTGAAAAGTATACACATTATATCTATCAATTTGAGATTAGATATCTAAAATGTAACTTGTCTCTAAATCAGTTCAATTAGCAGGTCTGAAATTTCTCCCAGCTGAAATAAGTTGAGAAAAAAGAGCCCTTCATTTGATCTAAAAGCTCCTTTGAGTGTAAAAATGAATTATACAGTTAGGTTTTTTCTAAATATTCCTTTGATGATGATGCTTTTAAAAAATCTACTGGACTAGTTGTGTATATAAGAGTATTATTGTGGTTTAATTACCATCTGTATCTGTTTTATAAGACAGAGTAAATCAAATCAAATATGTAGGTTAAGAAAAAGGCAATGTGATATAGCAGATGGATTCCTATGTTTAGAACATATGATCAGAGTCTGCTATATGACTTGGTCCTCATCTTCAAAAGTAGATTGAATATTAAGAAGAATGCTATGAGGGCTGAACAAAAATATATATAAAAGTTGTTTGGTACATGGTAGGATTCTGAAATTTTTTTTTATCTTTTACTAAGCAACATTAAGCTTTAGCTTGACGTTGTACCAAGAGAATTAAACCTATATGTTACTTTGTAATCATATGTAAATGTATGTATATGTGTGTATCGGTGTGGCATTTTATCTGGAGACTTCTTAAATGTTCAACCATATAAGCCAAGGCAGGAGCAGAGGACTGGGTCAAGCTCAGCAGACGGCAACACACCAGCAAAATGGGAATCGTCAAGAGAGACCCTGTTGTCCCAGTGCCCATCTTTCTGTATGCTGAAAATTAGTAAAATTATTCTGTGTATGTAGCTTTTATCCTTGTGGTGAAACACTACACCTGGGATCACCAGAAACATTTTCGAATAAATTGCATACCTCTTCACAGCTTTTTTAGTAAATCAAATTCATTGAGGTAAAAATTACACACACACGGACCAATTATAAGTATACAGTTCTGTTTTCAACCTCATTTACTTATGTTGCATCTTTATATTCCCTTTGTTTACTTTGGATTTAGTTTTTTGTTTATTTGTTTACAATTTCTTAAAGTCAGAGCTTAGGTCATCAATTTTAGATACTTCCTATTTTCTGATTATATACATTTAACATCAAATTTTCTTCTACAGCCTGCTTTAGCTGCATTTCACAAATTTTTAAAGTGTTTTTGTTTTCATTCAATTAAAAGATCTTCTAATGCCACCTATAGTTTCCTTTTTGACTTAAAAGTAATTTAGAATTTGTATCTCTTATTTTCTAAATATTTAGAGATTTCCATGATATCTTTCACTTGTTATTGTTTAATTTAATTGTTGTGAAGATTAAATATATTCCATATGATTTTAATCATTTTATCCTTGTCAAATTTGTTTCACTGCTCCGTATATAGTCTTTCTTGGTAAACATCCCTCGTACACTTGGAAAAAAAATGTGGACTTTTCTCTTGTTTGTTGGCGTGCTCTATAAATATCAATTAGGTCACGTTAGTTTATAATATTGTTCAATTTTCCTATATCCTTACTGATTGTTTTGTCTACTCATTCTATGCAATGCCATGAGTTTATCAGAAAGTGGTGTTGATGTCACCAGCTGTGATTGCGTATTTGTCTTTTTCTCCTCTTAGCTCTGTCAAGTTTTGCTTCAAGTAAGATGAAGCTTTGTTATTAAGAGTACAAACACTTGAAATTTTGATGTCTTCTTGATGAATGGTCCCTTTTGTCATGATTACATAGCTCTTGCTTTCCCTGGTAATAGTCTTCATTTTGAAGTCGACTTTGTTGTGAGTATAGCAACTCAGCTATAGCAACTCTGGCTGTCACTGCCAACAGATTGGAATCGTCAAGCGAAATGTCTGGCTTAAATGCTTAAGTAAAGAATTTGTATCTAATTTGCTTGGCACTTGAGATTACCAGTAATTTAACGACATTCTCGGAATTTTATATTCAAGTATGCGTTAAGGTAACACAGAAGGAGAACAATAATAGATTAAATATTTATCTTTGTCTAGTGGATGAAAAAGAATTTGTGAAGTATTATTATGGGATGGGATCTTATTACTTGCTCCACAACTGTCTTGAAAATATATTTAACCTCTCTAAGGTTTAGGGGTTTTTAGTGTTATTTATTATGAAATAGACATATTACAAAAGATTATCTATAATTTACAGGTATGGTCTAAAAGATTTTTATAAAGCAAGCACATATTTACTAAATTCTAGGTTAAAGAATAGAACAATCCTAGTATCTCATGTTCTTTTCTTTAAATTTTGTGCTTATCCTCCCTTTGTGATTTTACCACTTATGCATGCACTTTTAACACAGTTTAATTATACGATGTAATTTTGCATTCTGAACTTTACCTGAACAGAACCATCTTATCTCTCTATCTAGCGATCTATTGATCTGTATGTGCTAATCTTTTGTGATTTACTTTTTCTCTATACTGTTTGTGAAATATATCAGATTATTATGCGTAGCTTTAATTCATTAATTTTTACTGTCACATAGCATATTATGTTGCCTGAATATGCTACAGATTTTTAATTCACTTTCTGTTGAGTGCTATTTGTGTTATTTGCAATTTTATGTATTACAAACTACTGATCTGTCGACCCTGGGACAAGTGGGAAAGTACTTTTCTACAGTATAGAGCCAGAAATAAAATTGGGGGTTATAGAATTTTGAAGTCTTCAATATTACTTCAAACTGTTACTATAAAAGTTGCCCCGGTTTACACCATCATTAGCAGAGGTTGAGTATTCCAGTTGTTGAACTTTTCTACCAATTGTTAGTATTAGCAGACTTTTTACATTTCTGCATATCAGAGTGTGAATGTGAGGTGTATAAAATTCGATCTAATTATAGTTTTAACTTGTATTTTCCTATTAGCTTTTACGTTGTTTCTTTATTGATTTTGGGAGTCATTCATGTGTTTGAGATAATAACGTTTGCCTTCAGATTTGTTGCAGATTTTATCTCCACCCAGTTTTTGGCTTGTACAGTTGCTTTAAGGCATGCTTAACAAATTTAATTTCATAATTTATCAATATTTTTCTGCATGTTACATGCTTTTGTTTCCTTTCAAGTCTTTTCCTATATTAATATCTTAAAAGTAATCTTCTGTCTTTATATATATATATTTTAAATTGTCATTCATATTTATGTCCTAATCTAGTGGTCTCAGCGGGGGTCATTTTGTCCCCAGGGGTATCTGCAAATGTCTGGATTTGGTTGTAATAATGTGGTGAGGAGTTCTACTGGCACCTATTGAATAGAAGCCAGCAATGTTGCAACACTCTAAAATGCACAAGACAGCGCCCATAACAAAGAGGAATTTGACCCAAAATGTCAATAGTGCTGCTATTAAGAAACTCTGCCTTAATCTATCTGGAAATTATTTTTCAGTAGTCTATTGTAGAAATCTTTTCATTTTGAGACTATCTGTAGAAATGAAATAGTATTCCATTTATTTTCATGTCCTTTTAACGTTTTTCAGTAAAAATTTCTCATTGTCTCCACACAGGTCCTAACTATATAAATTTTTTTTATTTATTCCTGGGTATTTTATAACTTGTTGTTCTATTTTGAATAGTCTCTTTCTAACATTATAATATCTAACTGTATGTTGTATATAGAAATGCAGTTGATCTTATATCTGGAACTATCTAGTAAATTGATCTATATCTAGCAACATTGCTAGATACAAGAATTGCTAAATTCTTGTTTTTAATAATTTTTATTGCCTGTTACAAAATAAGCTATCTTAATGTCTAAGTGGAAGAAGGAGATTTGTTTTTGTCTCAAGTTTTAAACTTTTAACTCAAGAAAACTTTGTTATTGCAAAATTGATAGTTTTCTCTGCAGTATTTTTAAAATACATTCTTGTTCTGCTACAAAGGTTTAAAATATTACATGATGGCAGCTGTGTTTCTTTGTTGCAAATGCATTTCCCAATGCTTTTGTTAAAAGACAGAGTCCTTAGATTGAAAATGTACTCATGAGTTTGTACCTTCTATATGTGGTCATTCATCACTAATAATCAGGGGTTTTAATGACAAGAACTATACAAATTATTATTATTATGAAGAATGAATTAAGAATAAGTAAATCCATCAGATTTGCTTATGCAACAATTCCTTATTACATATTTAATAATTTTCTGATTTTTACTTGTATTTTTATTTTATTTTACTTGTAATTTTATTGGTTCACTATTACATTTCTCAGAAATATATGGCATTGAAACTTCAAGGTCTTGGGCAAAGAAGAATATGTAATAGCTTTGAATATTCTGGTATTTATCTGGTCAATTCTGTATCTTCCTATCGAAAAAAATTTTTTTAGTCATAATTTCTCTCAAAGAAATACATTGGAAATCTGTTTCTTCTTAAGCAGGGATAAAAGAAGAATCTTAAAATGTCCACAGCTAGCCCCACCCTACCGCAGTAATTACTCTCACTAATATCACCAATGATTTATTTAAAAACACTGAACATTTGTGCACGTCTCTTACTTTCCTCCAGTGTTTGATGCACTTGTTCACTGCACAGTGGGCATCTGCTCACTTTGTCAGCTGAGTCCTAACTGAGAAATAACTCCCTCCATTGCTGGGCATTTAAGTCACCGCTTCATTGTAGATTTCTTTCTGTTCCTCCACTTGCTCATTTTCAGTGTTCCAGGATCTTTTTATTCCTTCTATGCTTTAAATATTTTAGTTTCCTAAAGTTCTGTTTTGGCCTACATCTCTTCCTGGCATTCTCTTTTTGCAGTGTCATACATATCCATGGCTTCAATTACCACATTTATGAGGATGATTCAAAGACATTTATTTATGGGCACTGCTCTAGCATCTCTCAGAACACACACACGCACACACACACACACTCCAACATTTACTGGTAATACTTAGTGCACATTTACATTGAATGAGTCACAATCATTCAAATTTGACAGATTTGAGACTGACCTCATCATCTCCTCGGGAAAGAAGGGCTATTTACTTGGGTGCTCAGACCATAATTTTCCCCCTCTTCCTGCAATCTGGCTCCAATAAATTACCAGGTCCTCTGCATTCCATTTCCAGTCTCTGTCATGCTTCTCCATCACTGTTTCTAATACCTTCCTGGTGGCCCTTGTCATTAATTGTAAGATATATCAATGGCTCCTATCCAACCTTCCTGTCTCCAACTCACGTTTCTCCTCTACAGTGCTCCCAAGTGGATATTTCTAAAATAAAAATGTATTTATGCTATTACATTTATACACACATTTTAATATCTTTTTGTCACTTTTATGATAAAAGCTAACACCATTAGTCATCTTAGTTATCCTTAGTCAACTGTTGCTGGCTTGTCAATCAAACACCCCCAGGTTGACCTTACATATCCTGGCTGTCTGCCTACTTAGTGAAGACCCAACAGGGTGGCTTACAATGATTTCTCATTAGGAAGCAACACATTCTTTACTTTCATGATGCCACTTAAAGCCCTGAACTTTCAACAATGAAAACTGAAATGAATTAATTCAAAAACCAGAATTTTAATAATCTGAGAGTAATGACGAAGGGCACAGATTCTAAGAACCTGAAAACCATATTTGCTTCTTACTATCTGAGTTACCTTGGGCAAGCAACTGTAGGGGAGGAAGACATTTCCTCTACCTTCTCTGGGTTCATCTGGCTGGAGAACAAATTAAATTCACATGAGACAGAATAGCAGGAGAAAATTAAACAAAGCTTTATGAGGACCATGGCCTGGGGCCTTTCTTCCGAAAGGAAGAAAGTGCAGGGAAGAAGTGAGGCAAACAGAGTGGTTACAAGATTGCCCTGTCGGCACAGCGCTTGATGGACACAGCAGGTAGTGGGTCTGCTATCTTGGAGGATGTAGCAGGAGGCAAGTCTATTGTCTTGAGCTGGGTGGTCACAGGTGAGCACAGCAATCAGTTCCCAGCCTAAGGAAAGATGCTTAATCCTTAAAGAAATGCCAACGTTGGGAGGGGGAGGGAAGTTGCACCTTTATCTCAAGGGCCTTTGTTCTTGCCATAGGGAATATCTAAAGCAGATATACAATGCATGCTCAATGGCCTCCCTCAGGCCCTTTTGGAAAGACAAGATCAGGCCGAATTAGGTTTACACCAAATAGCTTCCTCATGTACTCCAATATATCCTATTGCTTGCCATTTCTATTTGTCAATGTATACCTGGGAGCTGCTCAGGCAAGCTGAGCAACTTGCCAAAATGGCTGAAACCCCTCACTTTAAATATCTAAAGACAAAGGAGGATGTTGGGTGTGGGGGGAGTCAGTTACAGGAGGTTACCAGAAACAGGAATAAGATTATTATGCAGATTTAAGTCCTTGCCTTGGGTATTGATTAAGAGTTTCTAGAGATAAAGTCATCCACCCTTCTTCCTGGTAGAGAGGGAGATATCTTTCCAAATTCAAAAACCAGAATGTTAATAATCTGAGGTTTCCTTTCCAGTGTAAATGTCTCCCAACAAAGGGCAAGGAAACTCTACTCCACAGAGTTGCTTTCATTAAAAGTAACCAGCCCCCCCAAAAAATCCTCATGCCAAAGAGACACATCTTGGGGTGGCCAATTCTAGGCCCCCACAGTACCAAAACTCTTTATAACTTGGTTTTTACTTCTGTTGAGAGGATATAACAATGGAAGCAGAATGATATACCGAAAGGGATTTGCTAAAAACCAAGTCTTGAGAATACAATTTTTTGAAGAGATACTTTGTCAAAACCAATTAAGAAAAGTCAATTTGCAAAAATACAGTTCATTGAATGGACAATTTAACAGCTAAGATATCACCTTACACCCATTAGAATGACAAAAATAACTAAAACAAATAGTAACAAATGTTGGAGAGGTTGTGGAGAAAAACGAACCCCCAACACTGATGGTGGGAATGCAAACTGGTGCAGCCACTATGGAAAACAGTGTGGAGATTCCTCAAAAAATTAAAAACAGGGGGCCGGCTCCGTGGCAGAGTGGTTAAGTTCGCATGCTCCGCTGAGGCAGCCCAGGGTTCGGATCCTGGGCGCGCACATGGCACCGCTTGTCAGGCCATGTTGAGGCGGTGTCCCACATCCCACAACTAGAAGGACATGCAACTAAGATATACAACTATGTA
>NC_060274.1:23972945-24099364 GCF_021613505.1 Equus quagga
TGGAAATTTTCCTTCTGCTCATAAAGCATTCTTTAACGTTTCTTTTAATATAAGTATGTTAGTGATAGGCTATCTATATTTTGTCTCAAGTTATTTATTTCACATATATTTTGGAAGTTATCTTCACTGATAGATGATTATAAGGTAGCAGTTGTTTTCCGTTAGCACTCTGAAGATATGCCACTGTCTCCTGGTCTCCATCGTTTCTTTCGAGAAGTCATCTGAAATCTAATTGTCGTTTCTTTGAAGGTAAATTGTCTTCGTCAGGACTGGGGTATTGGAATGCTTTCAGGAATTTGATTATGTCTTTCACTGTCAGCAGTATCATGAGTACCTTATATTATGGTGAGGGCAGGTAAGGTAAATAACCATTTATCTTGTTTGAGGTTTTAGAGTTTCTTGAATCTGTGGCTTGATTTCTCATCATTTTTGAAAAAGAAATCCTATTCATTATCTTTTCGACTACAGCTTAGGCCTCGTTCTATTTCTTCTTCTCTTCAGAACTCCATTTAGACCTGAGTTAGACCTTTTCCTTTACCGCTTGTCTCATATATTTTCTTGTACATTTTCCAATCATTTTATGTTCTTTTTTCTAATTTTCGATAGTTTCTGACCTATCTTTCAGTTCACTGTCTCTCAATTCATCTCTCTCAAATGTGATGTTAAATACATACATTGATTTGTTAATTTAATATAGCATTTTTTCCTATGGTAGAAACTGTAAATTGTTGATTTTTTTAAAAAAATAGTTTATATTGTTCTACTTAAAGATCTCCTAATCTTTGAGAGTATTAAGCTTGGTTAAGTTATATGTCTACTTTCTCTTTGTTTTAACTAACATTTTTATATTCCCTCCTGTGCCTGATACTCTAATTGTGTGCTGTGCATTAAAGAGAAATAAAGGAAATAACTTGAGGATTGAACAAATTTTGCCTTTGTTCAGAAAGAAGTTTTCTATATTTATGTATCTACTTACTTTGTTTTTTGAAGTGTGCCAGGGAACCG
The DNA here is from genome assembly GCF_021613505.1 of Equus quagga. Taxonomy (NCBI): domain Eukaryota; kingdom Metazoa; phylum Chordata; class Mammalia; order Perissodactyla; family Equidae; genus Equus; species Equus quagga. The sequence continues at coordinate 23,973,951 of NC_060274.1, forward strand.
GTAGCTTTGGTTATCTGAATTCACTCTCACACAATTATAGGAAATGAGATGATTTGAATGTGCGTCCATTTAATGCCAAGAATAGATTAGATCTGATTTACTCTTATTCCTAAGAATATCCTTTTGGCGATCCCAAACAAAAACATAGGGTTTTTTACTAGGGATCACTCTCCTTGGCTGACACTGATCTAAACTTTAGTTCTTCTGACTCCATGAGGTTGTTCAAATCTCTGCACAGTTTCTCAGCCTCTGACTGAACGCTTCTGTAATAGACAGAAACACTTCTCTGTAGCACTGTCCAGGAGAAATTTCTGTCACAGTGGAAATGTTCTCTATCTGCACTTTACAACAGATTGGCCACTAACCTCATGTCATTTTTGAGCACTTGAAATGACATTAGTGCATCTAAGGAACTGTACTGTTGTTTTCATTTAACTGTCATTAATTAAAATTTAATCCCCAACATGAGGCTAGTGGCTACCTTATTGGACAGTGCAGTTTTAAGGGAAAAGTGTTCCAAAATGCCAGAGCTATAGTTCTGAGTTTTCTTCTTGGAAAGCTTGCCTTCATAAATTTTCACTGCCTTACTAGCTGCCTGTTCCCTTCAAATAGATTGAAGACTTTTGTCTGGATTATCTGTTTTTTTGTTTGTTTGTTTTAAGCAGGAGAATTGATACGTGTTACCTAGTATGACATTTCCAGGAGCAGAAGCTTACTTTATTTATTACCTTCATACATTTAACAAGAAAGTTAAACTTCAGCTTGGTTCTTAATTTTATACTATATCTTTTGATTTCCAGTTGTACGTTAAGGATTTTTTTTAATTTTATTTATTTTTTATTTTTCCTTTTTCTCCCCAAAGCCCCCCAGTACATAGTTGTGTATTTATTAGTTGTGGATCCCTTTAGTTATGGCATGTGGGATGCCGCCTCAGAGTGGCCTGCTGAGCCGTGCCATGTCTGCGCCCAGGATTCAAACCGGCAGAACCCTGGGCCACCAAAGCGGAGTGCATGAACTTAACCACTCCTCCACAGGGCCAGCCCCTATGTTAAGGAAGTTAATGTTATCCATCTTGCTCCTACCATTTTTCTTAACTCTTAGACATTCTAATGGCTGTTGACAATTCCATTATTTTTACAGTACAGATGTTTATAACTAAATTAGCATAGGGAAGAACAAGCTATGATTTTGAAGTTCTCTTTGTAAAATCTAAATATGTAGGTATTTGGTGCACATGGCAAATAACTCTGACTATAGGTATATACTTGGTCATGATGTTTTAAAAACTATTTTACATGATTTCTTTGAGAATTTATGCTAGAATATAATGCCTGGAAAAAAATACAAATTTAGGAATGTTTATGAGTCCATATCACTTGAATTGCTTGGGGAAAGTTGAATATACAAAATAAAGCATGCTTTTTGACAAATATAGGTTATCCCAAACACTTATGGGAAAATTTTCTTATGGCATACTACTGGTCAAGAGATAAAGACAAGCCCTAAAAATTGCAGTTTATGGTTTTGGAAAGAGCCCATACTCCTTAATTTTACATCTCTTTTAGTTGTGCATAGCTCAGATATACTTATATCATTTTAGAGAATTCAATTAATGGAAATTATTTTGTTAATTTAAAATGAATCTTCTTCACATAATCCTGAAGAAGATACTCTCTGGACTTCAGTGTTCTTATCTGAAAAATAATAAGTTTGAATTCCTTGAATTTCTCAGCTCTAACACTAACTTGGATCTAAAATATATCCCTTTTACTGATCTTGTCCCATTCCCCCCAAATTCTTTCTATCTATCCAATTATCTACCCACACATATTACGTACACACAGCACAGGTATATATGTAGTGTATATATTTATGTATGTATAATTTTAGCTTAAATTATCTAAACTTCCACTTCAATGCAAACATTATAGACTAATTTTTATGATCTGAGTAGCAGTATAAAAGGAGATAGGGTTATTAATAAAACTTGTTTTGCTTAAACAAAATATACTAGGATTAGAAAATCTTACCACTGTTTGAACATCTTTATATGCTTTTCAATGTATTCTACACTAACCAAAAATATTAAAATATGTAATATCTCGTGAAATTTCACTACTTTGAGATAGAATGAACGCAAATAAAAGTAACAAGCAGCTAAAAAAAATTTTGAAAATCACCACCTTTCTTTTTCAATAATTTATTTCATTATAAAATCACTGGTATGCACAACAGATGCTTTTTGTTTCCTTTTCTTTTGTTAGTTGCTGCATAGTTTCTTTTAAATTGAAAGTTTAATTGTAATTAGACATTGAATACTGTTAAATAGGTTGAACTTCTTTGATACAAGTGAGTAATAAATCTAACTTTGAAGCTTCATTATTACTTTAGGCCAAAGAATAATTTTTCTCTTCTAACATGGAAATGATAAGCTTATATTATTGAAATTAGGTGTAACAATAGAAGTGTGCTAACCTCCCACCACATATAAGAAATCATTATTCAATGATAAAAAATGTAGAAAAAATGTAGTATGACTCATGTTTTTATGTTTACTTTACTCAACGTCAGGAATAGCTTCTCTGGAAAACTCCTGAAAATTACTGACTCCTGTCTCCTCTTTCCAGCTGACAGGTTACAAGAAATTCATCGATCTTTACGTGATTGTGCTATTAGCTCCGATTCTTCTAGTGAATATACTCTACTTCATGCTTCTTACTGATACTACGCATAATGTATACATGAAAATATCTAAAACTCTAAGCATAGAGTAGATCCCAGGTCTATCTTGCACGGTGTGGCTTTGTTTCTCCATCCTAGCTAAGAGTCAAGAGGTCCCTCTGACGCTCTCTACCTCATTCCAAAGTGTCCTTTGGTCACCGTGACTCTCTCCTTGTCATTTGCTACTCTTCCTCTTTTTGATTGAATGAAGCAACATTGGGAGTTAGAGAGTCCGTAAACACATTAATTGCAACTTCTCTTTTCATTTTTGTATAAACTTGAAACTCTTTTACCTCTGTCTTTAGCTATATAAACCTGTTATTTGCACAAAAGCAAAGAAGCCTGGCCTATTAATGTAAAGAAATGTATTTTCCAAGTCCCAGATCTTACAGCATTTATCTGAAATATTATTCTGAATCCCAATCTCTTCATCTGTCTAAGAGAGTAAAGAAAAATAAAATAAACAAAACTAACATTTATTCTGTTGTCATCATGATTAGGAATTGTGATTATTTCTTAGCACATTACCTATCAGTAATGTTACAATGATTCCACAATATAAATACCATTTATACCCATTTTAAAGATGAAAAAGTGATGGGAAGGAAAGAAAAGAAACAAGTGTGTGCTTTCTATTGCTTACTTCAGCATTTAATGTTGGGTCATGAATGAAATAGAATGATGAAGTCTCTTTCCTCTTTATAAACAGGACAATAGAGTTTTCTTTTGTTTGTGCTGTTTTCTGCCTTTGCTCCCCCAGGTCGATCCTGATGTTAGCATTTATAGTTTTCTTTTACTCTTTACCTCTTTCTTTGCTGAACACCCAAAATCCATGGTTAAAAATTTGGTGAATGTTCTGCTCACATAATTTGTGTTGAATCACTTGCCTATTTCTTCAAATAAAAAGGAAGAGTAAACTTTAGTTTACATTATTATTATGGAGTTGAAAACATTGACTCATATGTATATAACATGTTACTTATTCTGCAAAAACGAATACATATAATTCGATTTTTACTATCTATTACAAAGATTCTTTAAGAAATTCAGCATATAATTATGAATCCAGAAAAACATAGTTTTATATTGAGGAAAATAATCTTTATTTAAGTGTAGAACAAATTTGTTGATGTAAATACCTCTTTTCTTTTTCCAGATGAGAAACATTATTATACAAAGATCTTTTTATTACAAAACAATTCTGTAGTTTTAGTCTCAGAGCAAAACTTAGAAGATAGAGAAATCTTTCAAATCTACTTAAGAATGAATTATTTAGGCATTTTCAAGTCCCCAAGGAATAAAGGTACAGTAAATTAATTTTAGTTTATTCAAATGGAAAATACAGATCAATTCATTTTTTATTGCAAGCCAGGTAGGTATTTTAGAAATATAATACACAGATTATATCTTTTGGAAAAAAGTGCACAGACACACATATGCACACAGAGAAGGGCATGCATACACGCGCATACATGCATCAATGCATATACACATTATATACGTACAGAAATATGCTTATATTGAGCAGCAATAGTGCAGTTGTTAAAACCATGTAAGTTGAAGCCAGGACTCCTGATACTAAATCCTGACTCTACTACTCACCTCCACATGTAAAATTGATCACAATAATTTTTACTTCCTAGGCCTTATGTAAGTATTGCATGAGTTACTCCTAATACAACTTTTAGTACAATGGCTAGCAAATCAGTAAGTTCTAGCTAATTCTTAATGTGTTATTCAGTGTTAGCTAATAGATATATTTAGTTTTAAAAATCAAACCAATGATAGTTCCAAAAATATGTTTTTAAAAAATGAATTTTCACAGATAGGTAACCATTTTAAATAATTCTGACATAAATCCTTTTAAATGTTCAGTAATTTTACCAAACCATATAAGTCTATAATTGAAATTAGTCCATATAATTTTTCTCTTAAGTGCTGCATATGTGATATACCATATTATGTTGTTTAGAAGATAAACATGACAAACATCAATTAAGACGCATGGATAATGCTAATGCAAGGGAAAATTTTTACATGATACTAAGGTGGATAAAGTAAATTTTGGTGTTTCTTCTCCCCCAGTACTGGCCTATAAGTGAGGGGAAAGAAGGCACTAAATAAGTATCATCTGTAGATCATAATGGTATATGGACATACGGTAAATGATATGGGCTTGAATACAGGTTGTAGAACAGAAAATGGAAAGAAGCAGAGAGAAGGTATATTTTGGAGAAGACATATTTTGAGCCAACAGAACCTGCTGAATTATTGAATATGAGATGTGAGAAAAAAATGGATGCCTAAATGAAGAATAATAGATTTTTGGCATAACTAAATGGTGGAATGTTGATATCATATAATGAGATAAGGAAGAAGAGGGGAATGAGAAATGCAAGGAAAATGAACAAATAAACTCCTCATAAATCCATCAAATGTTCTTGTAATCAATTGGAACAGGGAAAGAATTTTATGGCTTATTAAAAAAAATCAGCAGAGTAATGAATCATAAAATATTATTTACATAGCAGGATAATACATGAATCATTCATAATATATGGGATGTGGCTGAAATTCTAAAACTGATGATACTCAATGCTAAGCACCTTCACTTTCTAATGACATTCTAGAAGAGTTGCTAAACACTCTGCTCGGAGCTTAGCAACAGATGAACACAGTAATCCCTTGGCTTACCTCTTCACTTCATCAGAATAAGCATTAGTTGCAGAAGAGAATTAACATATCCCATAAATTGTCAACTTACTGCAGTGACTTGTAGTGTTTCTTCTGCCCCAATACTAGCCTGCCAGTTAAGGGAAAGAAGGCACTAAGTAAATATCATCCGTAGCACATGATGATATGTGGACATATGGTAGATGAGAATTTCATTCTCCAGATGGCTGCTTAGTGAACTATACAATCACAAACATCAGCCCTGTTAGAGGAAAGCAGAGTGTAGTAGGAGAGATCTTCAGATGGTTTGGCATGTGTCACCTGCAATTTGAGGAATCCTAGTGAATGGTGTTGTCTTCTTGCCTGGGGAGAATTCTAATGGTTAAGGGATATGCATTGTAGTCCAAACAACAACAACTGAAAGAACAATATACAATCACTCAGTATGGACAAGAGAAAAAAACTCTAAAACATAAGGATAAGCAAGACTAGAAGTCAAAGAATGCAAATATGTAGTATAAAGTATAGCATGAAAATACTAACCAAAGCAAACAGTTGAAGTTCTATTAACATCACATGCAGTAAATGTTTAGGCAAGTAGAAATACAAAGAAATATTCCATAATTTAGAAACTTTAAATTCATCATTAATATATAGTGATTCTGAATTTAAAATTCTGATATAGTTAAAACTGCCTAGAGAGAGGTTATAGTTTTAAAATATGTGTTAGTAAACAAAATAGCTGAAAATCAATGAGCTAAACATCTATCTCAATAAATTATAAAAGAGACGCAAAAAAAATTAAACTCAAAGACTACCACAAACAATAATTTATTTTATATATATACATTTGTTAAGAGAGTAGATCTATGTTGTATTCTAACCACAACAGAATAAAAATTTAAAAAAATTATAATTGAAAACCTGTCCTTAAAAATAAATCTCTAGGGGCTGGCCCAGTGGCGTGGTGGTTAAGTCCGTGCAGTCTGCTTTGGTGGCCTGGGGTTCACAGGTTCAGATCTTGAGCATGGACCTAGCACTGCTCATCGAGCCATGCTGTGGTGGTGTCCCACATAAAACAGAAGATAAGCACAGATGTTAGCTCAGCAATGATCTTCCTCACAAGAAATAGATAAATAAATCTTTAGTAAAATCATTCATTAGCATATCTACCAAAATGTATTTTTAAATGTAAATTTTACATAAATTCTCCCAAAGAATAGAAAATGAGGACACACTGAACAATTCATTTTCAAAGGCCATCATAATGTTGATACTATAACCTGATCAGAATGTTAAGAGAAAGGAAAAGTACAGGCTAATCTTACTTATAGAAATGTTAAAACACTAAAATAATTGCAATCCAAGTTTGCTACAGTTGCATTCATAATTTATTTAAAATGTCTATATACAGCATGACAAAATTGAGTTTATTCTGGAAATACAAGATTGATTTAATCTATAAAAAGAACAATATGACTTGCCACACTAACACAATAAAAAAGAAAGAAATCAACATCCTTAGTAGTAAAAAATCATTTGATGGAATTCAAAATCCATTAAGAAAATTTCCTAACCAGTTAAGGACAGAAGAGATTCATTATTAATGTGATACAGAATATCAAGAAAGCATCTCTACAGAATATCACCCCAAATGATGAAATGTTCAAATGATTCTCTTTGACATCAGGAAAAAGACAAAGACTACCTCATCACTTCTATTAACATTGTGCAAACACAATAAAGCAAGATGAAGAAATGGAAAATGTTAAGATTGTAAATGAAGCAAGAATAATGCCTGGTTACTGGATGAGTAGGAAATCCAAAAGTATCTATAGACATCTATCTAGAATTAATAACAATAACAATAATAATAATTATAATAATGAAGTGTTTCAGCAGTGTTGCTGCATTTGAGCTCAATAGTTTTAAAATTTCATTTTAAAACTAACAATAGAATAGTAGAAAATGAATTTTTTATATCATTTACAATAGCATACAAAGTGTCAAAATCTATGAGCAAGTCTAATGAAGATTGTGCAAAACTTCTTTAAAAAAACGATAAAACATTGTTGACAAAAATTAAAGAAGTCATAAATACTTGAGTGTCACACCACGTTTATGGACTGACAGAAGCACAGATACAGAATTTCCTCAGTCTGTTCTACAGTTTCAGTGCTCTCCACAACAAAATTCCAATCTATTTTTATTGTTGCTTCTGTTGTTTGCGCAAAATAATTATACGACACAATAGATCAAGAATAGCTACGACACACTGTAAAGTAAATCACTGAGTTGGTAGATTTGCTCCACAAGACATCAAGATTTATTTTATATCTACAATAAATAAGAAAATGTGGAGTTCTCACAAATATAGAAAGGTGCCAAAATAAAACAGAAAGCCTAGAAAATGACTCACACATATATGGACTTGAGATTTAATAAAAAGTAACAATATGGAAGAAATGTGATGGGGTCTTCAAATCTGCTGCTGGAGTGTTTAGATTTCCATACATAAACAAGTGAAGGTTGACCTCTACTTCAAACTATACACAAAAATGTATTCCAGTTGGATTATAGAACTTAATATAAAAGGGCAAGAGACAAAGTCTGAGAAAAAACAGAGAGGATATATTTATGATCTCAGAGTACAAAAAGTTTTCTCAAATAGGAAAAAAAAGGATTTCTAATTTCTGAAATGAAATTAAGAGTTTCTCTTCACTAGAAAAGAAAGAAGAGGAAAACATAGAGATAAAATATATTTCCAACACATATATACAAAAATATTTTTTTAATAAAAAAGACAAACGACAGATGTTAGCTCAGCAACAATCTTCCTCAAGCAAAAAGAGGAAGATTGGCAACAGATGTTAGCTCAAGGCCAATCTTCTTCACCAAAAAGAAAGAAAGAAAAGAATTTGTCTCCAGAGTATTTTTTTAATTCTTCGAATCAATAAAGAAAGACAAACAATCCAAGAGAAAGATAGGTAAGTTATTTGAATAATCATGTCATAAAAGAGAATATCCAAATAGCCAATATACATATGAAAAATTGCTCAACCTCCCTAATTATTAGGGAAGCAAATTAAAGTCACAAAACGTATATTAGAGATCTGTCGCTAATGTTTAAAAATTGCAGAAATTCAAATATGCCAAGGATATGAAGGAATAAAGAGTCTAAATCATAAATTGATAAAATAATTTGGACATATTTCTTGGAAGTAGCAAGTGAAGCTGGAGTTAAGCGTATCCTATGTCCTAGCAATTGCCATCCATAGGGAGATACCTAAGCAAAATTAAAATTTGCATGTACCAAAATATACACACAAGAATATTCCCAGCAAAGCCACTTCTAAGAACCCTAAACTGGAAACAACCCAATTGTCAAGAGAGAGTGAACAGATAAACCATTTATAACGTATGTATGTAATAGAACACCATGGACCAGAGGCCACCAAACATCTCCCATAAAGGGTCAGACAGTAAGTATCTTAGGCTTTGTGAGACGTAATGTTTCTCACTTAACTACTCAACTCTGCTCATGTAGCATGAGAGCAGATATAGACAATACATAAATAAATGATTGTGTGTGTGTTCCACTAAACCTTTATTTTCAAACACAGGAAGACCAGAATTGACCTGAAGTCAGTAGTTTCCTGATCCCTACTATAGAAAACAACGACAACACTACAGCTAACGCAACAACATTGGTGAGTCCTTGCACAAATGTAATGTTGAACAAAAGAAGCTAGACATAAAAATCATAATTCCAATAAAAGAAAGTATGGTTTCTTGGAGAAATGACATATTCTAGATCTGGAGTAGGGAATATACCAGAAGAGCCTGAGCATCTTGCAGTGCTAGAAAGTACAAAAGTGCAAAAAAACCAAAGTAATGATGGGGCACTGTCTCAAAAGGACATGGAAGTCAACTGAACAAATTTCCAGCGACTGAAGCTGGAAATATTTAAGCAACAAAATAAGTAACAGAGTATTGGATTATACCCCAAAATATAAAATAAATATCCATGAATCTACACTGATACAAATAAATGGCTGAATAAATAAATATGAGGGATAAGACTCAAATCACCCATGCAGAAGAATTCCAAATAATTTATGTAGATGTTCTGCCATCAAGGAGATGCAACATAACTCCCTCCTGCTTAAATGTAGGCTGCACATCATGGCTTCCTTCCAAAGAGTACCTCATGGAAATGGGGTAAAGAAAAGACTAATTTTACAATGGAAAACCCTGACGAACACTACTGCAGCCGGGTGACCAAGCCCAACATCAGTATGTCAGACGAAGATGAGTCGTAGACACTTCTCTGCTGCTGCTGCAATATTGGAAATACTGGACTCAGGAACTTTCGTTAGGAGAAAATTGAGAGAAGTCTCGAATGGAATTGGAATCCTCACCTGGGAGTGGAGTTGGAAATGCTATAGCCCAAGTGGTCATTGACTGCTTTTCATTAGCAGTTGCTCACATGTCTCGGGGCCGGGGGAGAGGAGGAACCAACTATCTTAAAAACTGGTTAAAAGGCTGGGTTAGGGAGCGTGTTCGCCTTGGAAACGTTCTAGCTGTCATTTGGATCGTGTGCCTCTGGTGTAGGAACTATGGCGCACACCTCTATTTGACATGGTGGGAATGGTACTTTGCCTCTGTGGTCTTTCTTTTCGAGATCCGGAATTGCAGTCTAATTATGAGAAATGCATCAGACAAACCCAAACTGAGGAACAGTCTACAAAATACCTGACCAGTACTCCTAAAATCTGTCAAGGTCATCAAATACAAGGAAAGTCTGAGAAATGAACACAGGCTGGACGGCCCTAAAGAGAGATGATTACTAAATGTAACGTGGTATCCTGGATGGGATCCTGGAACAGAAAAAAATGAACATCGGGTAAAAACCAAAGAAATACAAGTACGAACTTTAGTTAATAATTATGCATTAACAATGGCTCACTAGTTGTGAGAAGTATATCATATAATGTGAAATCTAAAAAATAGGAGAAACTGGGTACATGGTATACAAGAACTATCTACAATCTTCTGAAAAATCTCAAATTATTGTATAATAAAAGATCACTAAATATGTAATTCATGATTCCATTTAAATAAAGTTCAACAGAAAGCAGTCAAAACCAAACTACAGTGTTTAGATATACGTGCCTGAATGGAAAAATATAAGAAAAGCAAGAAAGTGAGTTTTCTTATAGTCAGGTTAATAATTACTTTGTGAAAAAGAAACAGACAGCAACTGGGAGATGGAATAAACTGGGATTTTTAGATGCTGGCCATCTGTGACCAGGGCAGTGGTAACAAACATTTGCTTTTAGTAAATAGTTGAGCTGCATCTTTTTGCACACTCTTCTATGTTTATCCTGAATCTCTCTCTATCTCTATCGCTCTCTCTGTCTATGTATCTATCATCTATCTATTTGTCTATGTATCATCTACCTATGAGGAGAGATATCATCTTGAGGGAATGAAGGGGTTCCAGCAAGAAGTTGCTAGCCCGATGATAAAAGTCAGTCTAGCCAGATATTACATCCCTAACAGAGAACTCTCCAGGAAGAATCCTTGCAGAGGCCTTCCGGAATGATTCTGTCTTATGACTCATGAGAACTAAAATGTGAGGGACTACCACACAGAGGACATTGAACAAGATTATAAGAATGTCATCTATGTAGACTCCTTTTACTCCTGTCTCTTCCTCCCCTCAGTCCTGATCATGGAGGAGCCAAAAAGAATAGAGAAAACAGATTGAAAGAGCAGACCATGCCGCCTTTCCCAATGAGCTTTCCAACTGTGAGTCAGCCATTTGCCAGGGAAAGGGAGAATATTTAAATTGAATGTAAGGTTGGTATTTTAAAATTACGCCACATAGGGCTTGTTAACCCGAATTCCATGAGAACTGTACCGGATATTGGCAAGATTTTGAGAAGAGAAATTTCCAAAGCATGTTTAATTAGATAAAACTAAAGCCTTTTCTTTTTGTACTTAGTAAATTCACCCCATTGCAAATTTCTTTGCAATATACATGTTAAACAAATAGTTTGACTTAAAACACAGAAACATGCACACAGATGTCCATTTTTAAAGGTTGTACCTGATAAAATTTGTTTCCTTTCTTGCGTAAACCAAACACATAACAAATTTTCTAGTATACTTTTTCTATATCCAGTTTCTTTGAAATCTGAACAAAAATTTAAGAATTCTAGCAAATACATCCAGTACTAAATCTTTCTAGATGTTTATCATTTTTATTTCTCCTGAGCATTTTCAGCTTTATAATTCATGTCATTAGATAAGTTGTTTTTAGCAACTCATGTTTATCAAATCTTTCCAAAGTTTTAAAGTCAGTTTTCATTAAATGATAGTTTTCTTATATTAATATTTCTTATGTTTTTATAATGTGTACTTAAATCTCAAACCTATTTGAGAACAATATCAATGACACTTGACAAGCTTTCAATTAAATAGTGTGGAAGAAGTATTCTGGGCAGCTGTTAGCATGTGTAATGGAGCTAATGGACACTAAATAAATTTAGCATATCACTTAAGTGAATACCATTTAGAAGTATTCTACTTTCTGAAGTTTAAGTTCCTATAGGCTTTCCAGTGGCTATGTCATGGATACAGCTTGATATGTGTCTCCAGTGTTCTGGAGGGAGGTCTCAGCTGTATGTATAAACTTGGGTGATGCTGGTACACAGATATATTAAGCTATGAAAATAGATGAGATTACCCAGGAAGAGAAAATAAAGAAAGCAAGCCCAGGGCAAAGCTCTGATGAACTGCATTAGAGTTAGCCAAGAGATCGCAGAATCAGGAGAGTAGAAAGAGAGCAGAGACTAAGGTAGGAATAAATCCAGATAATCTGATATCAATTAAACTCAGAGAGATTATGTTGAGGAGGAGGGAGATGAATGTCAGATGGGAAGCATGCTCCCGAGAGTTTGAATATGATAAAAATTTAAAAGTGACCACTGGATTTAGCAACTTGGCGTCCGTTTAGGATGGGGGCCTGAGCAAGGTCAGTGCCCCCATGAAGATGCAAAACAGCTGATAAAAGTTTGGAGTGATAATGAGAGGGAAGGAAGTGGAGACAGCAGTGTAATATTCATTTCCAAGTCACCTCGATGTGACGAGAGTGAGAGAGTGGCTAGAAGAGGAGGGGACAATGAAAACTATTTCAGCACACACATATATTAGGGTAATGAGATGTAGAAAGGGCCAAGTTGACAATGTCTAAAAGAATGTGGATAATCAAAGAGAAGATGTTCCATACAGAGCACAAGAGGAAGTACTAACCTTTAGACAGACATTTAGCTCCTTAGAACAACAGATAAAAGGGAAGATGAGCACACTTCCAAATAGCATAGCAAACTTTGTGGAGAGAGATTCTAAGAGTCTTTAATTAATGGTTTATATTTTCTCCATAAAATACCATACAATGTCATCAACTAAAAATGATTGTATTAGTTTTGGTAGTGGGGACCAATGGGCATGCGAGGACTGTGATCACAGATGAGAAGAAATGAATAAAACTGCTTTTTTAGGAGATTGAAAATAAGCTTTCAGAGAGATATTTAAGAGCTTTATGCTTAATATATAGTTGAGGTTCGATATCACGTATTTAGAGTGAAGCCAGTACCTATTTTATGTAAGTTTCTCCTGTAAAGTTCAACCATTCAGGTGCAAGCAAAAAGAAAACAAATATTTGGTTCCAAATAGAATATGGCTTTTGACAACATAGATATTTGTGGATATTTGTGAGGAGGGGATTATGGTGATGGACTATAGACTCTAATCTGTACAGGAAAGGCAGTAGAATGTATTGATGGATTGTGAGATTATGGCAGGGCTACTGGATTCGAGTTAATACTAAATATTTAACAGTAAAAGTACTTTTAGACAATCTTACTACTCCATACATGGGGCTATAGGCTCACCAAAGTGACTTTTTTAGGACATCAGGGACAAAACTATTTATTATTCAATATCTTTCTTCCATTCTATTTAGATGGGTGCCAAAATACAACTTTGACCAAAATACCTGAACAGGTGTATCCATATAACCCCATTGTAGATTTTTATCCATTGAGATATGATCATGGATTCATGAAACGTGTTCAGTACTGCCTAGTGTTTGGCAAATAGAGCATGAACGAGTGTGATGGTGCTTAAAATTGAAACCAGAAATTATTTTGGGCATTTTTTACAGAGAATGCCAGTAAGTTGAGGTCGAGACAGATGCCACAGAATACTTGGAAATTTAAAGATAGCTATCATAGGTCTAGTTTTAAAGATTAGCTTTTTGATTATAATTAGATAGACATTGAAAAGTAATAATATTGCTAAAATGATGTTTGATTTGGAGCAGCCCTTCTTAATTTGTCCATATTCTCTCTCCTTGAAACATTGCTCATGGTCTAACTGCAGTTCCTTTTGCTTCCGATTGCGTGCGCCTATTCATTTTTGTCTGCAGGCTGCTTTTAGCTACATGCATAATTGTATCTAATTTCACGAGTCTGTAAGATGAGTCTCTTAAATTCAGATTGTGATGACTAAATGAAATCCTTTGTTTCTTGCTTGCTTAGTCTTCCCTCCATGCCAAAATTTCTACAAATACTTAGTTGATCTGTCTCTCTCTTTTTTTAAAGCTATTGTTCATATATACAAGCTAAGTGAGTTCTAAGGCCCAGCTGAAATAGCATTTTGGAGCTGGGACAGCAATGACGGCAGAATCTGCTTTCATGCAAGAAGACAGATCATCCTAGTATTGCTAATACTATTAATTAAAATGCTATCAGATATGTAACATTTGAAGGAGACAAATTGAAGGACATTTTTAAATAGTCCTCTAGATTAAGCTTGCTGTTGGCTCTGTCTTCCTGAAACCAATCACATGGCACATATCGAGAGAAAGAAGATCCAGGAATATGGATTCGGTGCATATGTCATCCTATAAAATTACTGTCAAAACGCAAGATGAGAATTACCAGAAAAATGCACCAAAATAATTTTAAAAAACGGTTATCTCTCCCAAGATCCTAGGCAGTCACTGTGGAGCTTCCTGGCAGCATAAAGCAGCGGGAGCCAGCTAATGAGGCAAGCCATGCGTTATCATTGCTGTGCTTAGCCTGATTTAGTTATCTGAATCAAAATGACAGATTCAGGAGGAGGGCTCCTGGGAACTGGACTGAAAATGTTATGTTGATGTAACCACGCGTTGATCAGTCTAGTGGAGTGCTGCTTAGTCTCCATGCCAACAATAAAAAGAAACAAAAATAGCGGGTTAAAGGTCACGCTTGAGGAAAACGGATATTGGGCAAGATATTTTCTTTATAAACAAGCCGAGTTAAACATTGAAATAAGCTTCATGCCCTGACCAACCAAAGGCTTCTCAACACATAAGAGGTTTTATAAAGTAATTTCAGCTTGTCAGGAACAATTTTCCTCTTTCCTTTTAGGATTACTTATAACTTTAGCTTTTGCAACTATAACCCGTATTATTGGCAGCCCATTAACTTTATTCCAGTGTGAAAACTGCAAGAATTAACTCTTTCTGTTCCTCCCTAATCCTCTGCTGTGCTCCAAAGCCAGTAGTAGACAGCTGTTTTTAAAGTGCATTTGACATGCTAGGCATGAATTTAAGAGGCTTGATAAAAGAGGTACTGAAGAAGAAAAAGAAAGGATCCAAATCACCTGAGGGGAATACATGCTGTTGACAAATAGCTCTGTCTGCTAGCCCTTGGTTTGAGAAAGATTTTTGATATTTTTGATCAGTGGGCTAGACAGATTTTTCTTGTTATGGGCAAACTATCAAGATTCAGAAAATAGCACAAAGGGTACATTAAAAGCCGCATATGATGAAGGAAAGATTGCTCTTCTAAAGATAGAATAGCTCATTGCACAAACCTCATTCAGTCAAAGACATCGGAACTGAAGATGGCTTATAAAAGAGAGGGTGGTTTTTTGTTTTGTTTTGTTTTGAACATACGCACATGTTATCATTATGGGACATGAACAGAACCCAGAATAGAGAAACCCACACACATTCTTCCACTTGACGTGCCTGGTTTATTTTATGCTAAAGAGTGCAAATGGATAAAGCATCTTTACTCCCCTGGAGTCATTTAAGTTGATTTGGGCACCACATTAGCATTTAACAATTTTTTAAACTGATCCAATTTAATGCTTTTTAAAGACCTAGCTTTTGTGGTCTTTCAAGCCTCTCTACAGCTCCAAAACAAAGTGCCCAGCTGTATAAATGAATGAAACAAGGATCTTCAGGAAGCCTAAATCTTAATTTTAACCACATGCTGGACAAAAAAGAGCATCTATCCGTTTTACCCAAGTTTTTTCTTCTCTCTTCCATGGGAACTCTGCCTTACTGGCCGCTTCTCCCTGGATGTTGATGCAGCATTTAGTCCAAGCTGAGCATAGTTCAAAGACCAGCAAGCAGCCCTTCCTCTGTTACCATGTCTTTTCAGGGACCCTTTACAGTGGACACTTGCAGGCCCCGATTTCCTAACATCTAGTCTATCACAGGGATCCTGGAGCCATCCTCTGAAAACTCCTAAAAATATTCAGGCTTTTGAGAAGATACCAAGGCAACAAGAGTGTTCTGCTCAAAGCCTGAGGCGAGGTGAGATGGGCCTGGGGAAACTGCATTCCAGGTTCTACGCTGAGCACAGATTTTATTCTGGTGGTCTGCATTGACTTTTTTTTTTTTTTTTTATTAATGTTATGATTGCATTGACTTTTGAAGCAACTCTTCAACTGCCAGTCCAACCAAATGCTATAAGAAAGTACATTCATCCCCTTTAGGTGGATCAGGAAGAAGAACTGAGAAATCCCAGCACACTACTGTGTATTAGTTAGCCTTTTAAAGGCATGTTCATCTCCTATCGTGCTCATGATGTTTCCATTGTTCTTTATTTTTCTCAGTATTCTTAACTTATTAAACAATAAACAGACATGCCTGATACTCTCTTACTCAGCTTTCTTTATAAAATTCCTCTGTTTGCCCCTGGAATTCACTGTGACTTGAGGGCTTTCTCAAAAATACTTTAGACATCTATACAATCGAAAAATATTGACTAAGCATATATTCAGGGAGGGAACTGAGGAATATGGAAGATTGGTACCTTGTCCATGAAGAATGATCCACCAAGTGAGCCGAGAACCATATACAATAAATTATGATACAGGAAATATACAATATTGGGAAAAATAAGATAAAAGATGTCATGCCAAAACAAAGAAAGCTCAAAGCAAGGTTCAAACTAAAGCGAACAAGCCATGGGGGCAGCTGGTTCTTGGAACATATCACCCAATGCAGTGAATTGGAGCTCCTGCTAGGAAGCATTCAGTTTCAGGTCCAGGAGCTTGTGCCCCAGCTGTTCGTCAGCCAGTTAGTGAGGAGGGAAGGCTGAAGTACAGTGCTGCACGTCCCAAAGCTCCATGGCAGCCTTTGTAGGAATTCTTACATCTCACACATCGTTGAAGAGTGAAATTGTGAATTTAGATCTTTTCTTGTCTTTGACTTTTCAAGAGCAAGAGGTTTCTGAACCTCAACAATTCCTTTCTTAATCCTTCTATCAGCTGAATCCTAAAGCAGCACTTTTTCTTCCTCATCCGCAACACTATCTTCACTTCTCCCATTCTGTTCTCTTCCCTAATTGCTTTTCTAGACTATCTGCATAAACAATAGCAAGAACAAGCTTTGCCTTTTCTTTCTGTGAAAGATGAATAGATTTTCTCCTCTTGGAGTTCACAGTCAATGATGAATTAAAGATCAAACTGAGAAATTATTGAAATCGATACATTTTGTATGGAATTATAGCTGAAATCTCCACAAATGCCAGCAATTCCAAAACCACCCAAACCTTTAATCGTTATGATTTCATGCAGGGAGATTTTATAGAGCCACCTGGTCTCTGCTGGACCAAGACAACTGTGCAAGATCGTTGTTTTAGGTTCCCTGTAGCTTCGTTTTCTCTGTGTTAGCAAATTAAAACCATCACCTATTATCATCATTGCATCTCATCTGCTATGCATTTAAAGATATCCCAACCTTGACACTAATGATCTAAACCCTACACAGAGAGTCCACCATCCAAAACACAAAACAAACTGATATATGCTGTTCAAGTGAAAGTTGAATTCGTGTTTATTTTTTAGATTTATTCAGCAGAGAAACCAGCTATCAAAAGCCCAGTGAAAAACATTTGGATTTTCAAACACAAATATATTAGTTAAAGGGCTTCTTATTTATAAAACAAAATAGAAACCAAAGAAACTAAAAACAAACAAAGTAAATGAAGAGACAGTTTGATATATAAAGGGGAAGAAGAGAAGCACACTTCCTGCCAGATAAGACACCTCTGACAGGACATGTACAAACCATTAACACAAAATATTCCAAGTCTGGAGAACAGCTGTCCAGAGTTTCTTTCCTTCCTTCCTTCCTTCCTTCCTTCCATTCATCCTCCCTCTTTCCCTCCCTCCCTCCCTCCCTTCCTTTCTCTCTCTCTTTCTTTCCTTCCTTCTCTCTCTCTCCCCCTTCCTCCCTTCCTTCCTTTCTCCTGTCCACTCTACATCTCTCTCCCTCTCATTCTCATTCTAGCTCTCTTTTTTTTCTTTTTTCATTCTTTATTAGGAACAGCCAACTGAATCTAATCTGTTACCTCATTAGAACCAGCCTAGAAGAAAAGAAAAAAATTCCATGAAGAATTGATATACTCCACCCTAGTTTTGATGATTCTAAATTTTGAAATGTGGTATTAACTTAAAGAAATATACATTCCATCTGAATTTGGGGGCGTAAAGGGTTTGAGAGACATCAGAGTGGCTTATTATCATGTTCCAAGTGCCAAAATTTACAACAATTCAAAAACAACTGCCCAGGTCTCTCCACTTGTCAGACTCAAATCCAGATGAATTTAGCCATATTTTCAACAGATAAAGCATTGGTCAGAGAGAAAAGGGAGAATGATATATGGCGGAGGTAGGGTAATTATGAGAGGGAGAATACTATAGGCACATGTGTTGCTTTAAAGGAAAAAAAGCCTCTTTGTTAAATTCTTGGTGGACATCCATCACATGTTTTAATCTGAAACAAATGCCAAAAAGTCATTAAGACTTTTCTGGAGACTTAGAGTGTCAGTATTTCTTAAGTTTTGGTAGCAGTCATAAGAAGGAAGAAAGCTAACTTCCTCTGTTCAAAGTTCTTTCTCCCTTGGAAGAAAAACCCAAAGTCATCGATGAAGCAAAAGATGATTATAATCTAAGTTTATAGATAAACACATGTAATTTCAACCAGCTAGCCATTTTATACTATCATAATCTCAAAGAATATCAAGCTATTCTGTTATACATTTGAAATTTTTGCAGTTAATAATCTTTACATTTTTTCTTTCTTTTGGATCCTGTGAGAATGTGCAACCCTTACCTCAGAGCAACATAGAAACTTAATGTAATAGGGGCTGGCCCCATGGCCAAGTGGTTAAGTTTGCGAGCTCTGCTTTGGAAGCCCAGGGTCTCGCTGGTTCGGATCCTGGGTGCGGACCTAGCACTGCTCATCAAGCCGTGCTGAGGTGGCGTCCCACATAGCAGAGCCAGAAGGACCTGCAACTAGCATATACAACTGTGTGCTGGGGGACTTTGAGGAGAAGAAAAGAAAAATACCCTAATGTAACAGAGAAAGACACTGAGTTAAACACTTAGAGACAGGGCTGTTCAGTCTCTTTTCTATGATACTGCATGAGGACGCTTGAAGTTCAGTTTGGATCTATTTCTTATCACCCTCCTCAGATGCTAAACACAGCCAGTATTCTTTCTAAAAGAATGTAGTCAGTTGCAGCTTGGTTCAACATCTAATTTTGTATATGATTGCTAAAATATACTGCTGACTTGGCATTGCTTTCTATATGCTAGCCTCTCCTTCTGAAAAAGAAACATTTGTTTTTCTTAAATTGCTCCCATGCTTGTTAACTCCTCAGATTCAATCTAAGGATTCATGTTTTGTACTCAATATTCTAAGAGGGGAAAGGAAAAACGTCTTGACAGATTATTTTTCCTTGGAGGATTTTGGTTTAAGCCTTTATGCAAAAGAATAGTAGATTAAAGATAACTGAGCAGCAAGGAACATTCTTCCTGGTCTCTGAGCAGCGAAAATGACACATGATAGTGTGTGGTGCTATGTCGACTGCTCAAATCCCGGTAGAATTTCAAAGACTCGAAGCCAGCAGTGTATTGCTTTTCCACTGCACGGATGTCATTTTAAGTATTCAAACTTGATGGTCCTCTACTGAGAAAACCAATTTGAAAGCTTTCTTTCATCCTCATGGGTGAAAAAACTAAAATACAGCAAAGAGAAAAAACGCCTTTTTGTAAGAAATGAAAAGCCCAAATTGTACTGCAATATTATATATAATACATTATATTTTAATACAAATATTTTATATATTATATTTATATAATTATACATAAATTTATATATTTAACCTCAGCCTCAAATATGAAAGCCATTGATTGTCTGGTGTTGACGTATTATCTAGCCATTTAGAACGAGTCAACCTTGCATCCTGTATAATGGATGTGACCAATTGATACTGGTGTGGAGACCTGACTAGAGAAGGCTTTTAGGGCATATCTGTGCTCCAAAGGAAATGGCTTCAAACACCAATTAGCTTTCAGTCTCTACCTGCCTGTTAAAATTATCTTCTAATTTTTTTGTTTTGTTTGCTTCCAGGCTTATCCCTTGTGATGGTTAACTTATGTGTAAATTGGCTAGCTATAGGGCCAAGTTGTTTGGTCAAATACTTGTCTAGATGTTTCTATGAAGATGCTGTTTAGATGTGATTAATATTTCCAATCAGTAGACTTTGAGTGAAAACGGGTGGGCCTCATCCAATCAGTTGACAGCCTTAAGAGCAAAGACTGAGGTTGCAGGAGGGAGAAGCAATTCAGCCTCAAGATTGAAACAGAAACCCTGCCTAGGTTTCCCAGCCGCTGGTCTGCCCTGCAGATAGCTTCCAGACTGAAGACTGCAACAACTCCTGACTGAATTTCTGGTCTGCTGGGCCACCCCGTACATTTCAGACTTTCCAGTCTCCACAATTAGATGAGTTAGTGTCTTAAAATCTCTCTCTCTGCACATATATATATATATATATATATAAATAAATATACAATATACATTTAAATATATATTTATGTTATATATAAAAATAAAATTTAGGGGCTGGCCCTGTGGCCGAGTGGTTAAGTTCACGTGCTCCGCTGCAGGCAGCCCAGTGTTTCGTTGGTTCGAATCCTGGGCGCGGACATGGCACTGCTCATCAAACTATGCTGAGGCAGCGTCCCGCATGCCACAACTAGAAGGACCCACAACGAAGAATATACAACTATGTACCAGGGGACTTTGGGGAGAAAAAGGAAAAAAAATCTTTAAAAAATAAAAAAAAATAAAATTTATATTTACATGTAATAATATATAAATAATTTATATAAAATAAATTTTACTTATATAAAAAATACATTCTATTCATTTTGTCTCTCTGGAGAACTCTGAATAATACAGACCTCTCTTATGAGATTGCCATAATATCAGCTCCTAAACCCTTTAGTATTATTCCTTCTGATTTAAAATCATATTCCTTAAAACTCCATGAGAGACTTATTTTCATCTGATTGCTACCTACTTCTTTGATATTCAGCTTCTCATGATCCCAGGCTTCATCTTATTCTCTAACATTACTGACCTACATATGGTTCCCTAAATAAATCAGGTCATTTTATTCATTTTGTCAACCAGGAATTGATTGATATTTATTGGATACTATTTACTTGGCAGTTTGTGTGACCCCAGGATAGCAAGGGATGTCAGAAACGACATGATTCGCAAACAGTTTTAAGACTATTAAGAGTATTCTATTTCTGGAAACATTATGGACTAAATTGCCAGAAAAACCCCTATTACAAAATAACTAAACTGGTACATAAGATGCAACTTTTTCTTTAACTACATAGCTGAGCTCAGAAGGGAGCAAGAAAAATCTCAAAGGCTGTAAAGACAGAGAAAAACTAAAAATTAGAGCTGTTAGGAAATGCTAAGATTTTGCCTGTCTTGCGGACACTTGCCAATCACTATAACTAAGGGACTTGGGAATTAAGCGTTACACATGCAGGAGAAAAGCCTTGGGCAAATTTGAGGAGGTAGTTATAATTGAGACCTTCGCATGAATTCAGGATATGTGAATAGCGACATGTTCAGCAAAGAGCTGAACTCAAAAACATCTACTCATTAGGAACGGAAAGTCGAAAGAAGACCTTTATTTCTTGGCCTCGGTCTGGATGCTAAGAAAAAAAGTATTTGCTAGTCATTTGTAAATATTCTTAATAGGGTTTGGGTTCTCAGTGGTACCGGAACTCCTAAAATGAGATACTAACTTAAAAAAGTTATTTCTCTTGCAAATGTTCCAGGATTGCTTAATGGAAGCAAAAGCAAAAACCTTTCTGGGGGATGGAACCTAGAGCTCACTGTGTGAAGTCCTGAGGAAATAGAGTCTAAACAAAGTACAAAACATTAACCAGAGTAATTGAGAACTTGAAGCAGAATTATTCATGCCAAAATGTCAGATGAGCATACCAGATAAAGACTATGTAAAAACATATTTTATATGATAAAAATAAATATGAGATGGAATTGAAACTTTTTGAAGGAAAAAAGCTATCAAATAGCCAGGAAGATACAAAAATAAGTTAAAA
This sequence comes from Equus quagga, assembly GCF_021613505.1. Lineage (NCBI taxonomy): Eukaryota > Metazoa > Chordata > Mammalia > Perissodactyla > Equidae > Equus > Equus quagga. Next base: position 23,996,133 of record NC_060274.1, read on the forward strand.
AATCTTTAAGAAATGACAAAAACAGAGCACTCATTGAAATTAAAACTTCAGTGAATGGCTCTAACATAAAAATAGACATAGTGAAATTGATTGAGTGAACAAGAAGTTAGAGATGAAAAATTACCAAAAATGAAAACATTGAGAAAGAAATAAATGTAAGAAAAGAGAAGAGATAAGAAACATTGGGAAAAGACTAAGATGATAACCTATACGTAATAGGAGTTCCAGTCTGAGAGGATGTAGACACTTAAAAGACTAGTAATTTTTATAGAGATAATAGCTGGGAATTTACTAGAACTAATGGAAGATATGTACCCTCAGATTTAAGAATCATACAAAACTACCAGACAAGTTGCAGTACAACAAAAGATATATACCACTTATAAAAGAGAAAAGACAAAAAACCCCCAACATGTTGCATACAAAAAAACAATTAGATTGACAGTTGATTTCTCAATACAACGAAAGAAGGTATGGCAATAATACATCCAAAGATCTGAAAGCTAAATTATCACTCAACAATAAAAACAAAATAAATGCACCTTTAGACAGATACAAACTTGTCAAATCACTTTGGAAAACTGTTTGGCAATATCTAATAAATCCAAACATAAGCAAACCCTATGATACAGCAATTCTACTCCTGAACATATAGTCAACAGGAGGTGTTCATATTGTCCCAAAAGATATGTGCAATAATGTTCGTAACAGCTTGAGATTTATAGCCAACATCACTGGAGAAAACTCCTTTAAAATTGATAAATAATCTAATATTATTATGTTGTAATATTTTATAGAGGGGATCAACTTTTTCTATAATCCACACCATGAATTAATCTTAAATAGATTAACAAATGAAATAAATCAGACACCAAAGAACACATCATGTATGATCTGAAAGCATGCAAAGTTACTACTGGCTGTCTTTGAGGAGAAGGGAAGTTATTACTGGAAGTGGAGAGAACGCGATACTCTGGGATGATGACACTATTTGACTTCTTGATCTGGGTGGTGATTCCACCATTCACAGTTCGTGAAAAAACATCAATTTGCTGACTCAGGATCTGTACTCATTTCTGTAAAATATAATTAACTTCAAAAGTTTTATGGGGAAAGGATATAAAGAAGCATTTCAACAACAAGGTGCTCAGCCTCTCTGGCAAGAAGAGAAATACATTTTATTCAATGACAAACAATGTAATGTGTCATTAAAGATTAATGGGAAAGACAAGAGGGCTTGAGAGACAAAGTATTTTGTTTGGAGAAGTAGGAAGTGGTGAAAATTTATTCTTTCAACAAACAGTTATCAAGCACGTGGGCAGCAAGTACCCTTCTATGAGCAGAGGAGAAAATAGCAAATGCTCTAAGACCCATCAGTCCCACCTCTGTACCCAACACTCACTCAGGATGCTTTACCGGGCCCATACGCCATCATCTGTGTTCTTCATGTTAGATAATTAGCCAAGGGCCCTACATGTTAACAGTTATCCACACAGAGCTCTAAGGTAGGTAGTATGATAATCGTTTTACAGATGAGGACACTGAGATTCAAAAGGTTGCAAGCTATTCCCAAGATTAACTAATTATCAAATAGCAAAGACTGAATTTGAATCTTAGTCTTACTGGTTGATTTAGTTGCCTTGTAAATTATAAATTATTGTATGCTTCCTCTGCGTCCTCGCTACCCTAAATGTTCTACATACTAGTATATTTTATTCTTCTACTCAGGTTTCCATCTATAATAAATGTAATAAATCTATACATATAGATGTATAATAAAAAGTGAACAAACAAATGATAAACAGAATATTTAGAAAAATTATTACTCTCAGCTACAGGGGAATATGATTAGGGATGAGTATGTAAAAGGCTTTAGTGACTGATGCTGTGCTAATTCTTAAGATGCATAACAAATAACCATCTTAAAATCTGTTAAATATATATATTTACCTTCATTTAAGAATTTATTTATTAAACATTAATGCCCTATGCAAGAATTTTTAAAAAACAATTTAGATGTAACACACAAATTTATAACCACAATTAGGTAAACCAAGATGCTATACTCTGACATGAGGCAAGCAAACAGAAAATGGAAAGAGAAAGATTAATTAAAAAAATATTTAAAATGCCGACTTGGTTTCAAGACTTATTAGATATTCAGATGAGAAAAAAATGTGACGTTTAGCATTATATAGCAAGACACTAGTTTGAGAAAATGGGCCAATGTTATCGCTTTCTATTAGCGCAGTGGTTCTCAAATTTCATTGGGCACCAGGATCACCTGGAGGGCTTGCTAAGTTTACAGATACTGCTGACGGGGCTGGTCCAGAGACCACATTTTGAAGGATATGTATTTGTAGAGTGATGAACAGATTTGAGGATTTGTTACATAATGAAAAGCCTTTCTCTTTATCTAGAAAACCCACACATTTCTTTCTATTATCCACTTGAGTAATCTCTATTCAGATCAAAAGAATCTTCCCTGAGAAGCGGGTCAAGAAGAGCCTCCCAGTCTTATTTATATGCCTTCTATCCTCCCTTTGAATAATTCCTGTCTTGTTGAAAAGTCTCTCTTCCCTTTTCTTTGATGATATAATGCTCTCTTATTTCTTGCCAGACTCTTTAAATCTCTTTTGGCTCTGTAGTCCCATGAATCCTTGCTTCTTTCCTAGAGACTGCTTTTACTCTACAAAAGTTTTTAGGAGCTCTAATCCATTCCCATGGCTGCAATTAGATTTATATACAAATGAATTCAAAACCTGCATTTCCATCCAGATGTCTCTCCTGAGCTTTAGACTAGTGAAGTGAATTGCCTCCCAGAGATCAGTATTTAGATACCTACAAATACTTTCAACATGTTCAAAATGGGTTTCCGATCTCCAGCAATCCCCTCCCACTCCCCCAAACAGACTCTAGCCATCATTTCATGCTCTCTGGCCCTGTTTCCCGCCTTAGTAAACGTTATCACATTCATACCAGGAACCTGGGCGTCATCTGTGACTCTTACTTTCCCTCACTTTACAGTCAATCTACTTCATTTTGGTTAATTTACTATTTAAGGGCATCTCTTTTGCTTCATCCTCACTGGCAGTTTCCTAGTCTTGCAAAGAACTTTCTAACTTTCCTCCCATCTGGTGTTCTTTTCATCCATTCTTCATTATACAGACAGACAGACCTCTGTTAAACTTGAATATAATCCTATTTATCACCTAGTAAAGTTTTCTGTAGTAAATATTAATCCTGCTTACAAGTAAAAGGAATCTACTGGGTCAAGATTGAAAAAGAGATTTTCTTTTTGTAAGGTTGTCAGCCACATGCTCCTGGAGTACAAGGGCCTTGCGAAACCACCTGGTATTCAGAGATCACACCTAGTTCAGACTCCCCGCTGGTCGCCTCTGCTCCTCCATATACTTCCTACTCTTACTAAATGCTGGATAGAACATATGCATCTCCGGGTCCTGGAGTTTCAATTCGGTCAACTTTATTGAGGCATCTCATGTCCAGCTTCCAATTTCCAAAGGAGGAATACTGGAAACCCTTCCTAATACACCTACCTAAATATGGCTCCTTCCATTACTCTATCCTACAGAATCTAGTTATTTGTCTTCATAGAATTGATCATAATTTTAAAATAAAATAATTTTTATATTACCTCTAGAAAATAAGTCAAATAATATAAAATTAACCATATACATATAGAAATATAAATATTCTATTAATGTTTGCCTTCATTTATAGATCGTGAATTTCTTACAACTAGGAACCATGATTGTTTGGTTCATCAAAAATCACAAGGATGGTGAGCAAGGAATACACATCTAAACACATCAAACAAAGTGGAAAACACTACAGATAATGAAAATATTTTAAAATAGACAGTAGAAAAAGATATTTCCTACAAAGGAACAAGAAATTGACAAAGAATTATCAATGGAAAGTATAGAAGAAAATGGAACAAGACGGACACAATGCGAAGAAAAAGAATGTCATCTAAGAAATGTAATCTCAGCTAAAATATCAAGGAGAACATAACACAGACTTTTTTTCAGGTAAACAAAAAATTTACCATCATTAAAGACAGCTCTAAAAATGTGTGTACATCAGGAAGAAGAGAAATGACACAGTAGCAGGGGAGGAGCTCTTAGAAGGAATACTGACTTTTTTAAATGGTAAATTTGTGGTTTTTATAAGCAACATCAAGTGCATAGTATTATAGGAATAATGTCTGAATTGTGGAGTTGTGATTGTAATGAATCACACACTAAATTTAGCATTCTGATTCAAATAGTTCTAATGGATTTGGTTGAGGAGGAGGGAAATCAAGCTACAGTATCACTTTAGACATTTTTATCTTAAATATGAATAAAATAATTTATAGGGGAATCATTAAGTTAATAGAAATTAATCTTATAACAAGTAGAGGGATGTGACAAGGAAATCCTAAGGGAAAAAAGAACTGAAAAAACCAATAGTAAGCAAGAAATAATGGGGAATGCGGAGGGCAAATGGGAGAAATAGGGGAGAGAGAAAATGTCAAATAGGAAAAGAAATCCAAATATATTTACCATCCTGTCCCTAATAAAATGTCTTCAATAGAGACAAAAGTGGGAAAATAAGTTGAGAAATTCACATAATGGGGTTTTATGTAATTTCTCTTAGTCAAGTATTTTGCTGACCAAGTATCAGTAGACCTAATTGGATACACATATAGTCTCTCTCCCTGTCTCTGTCTCTCTCTTACAAACACAGGATGATACACATTCTTTTTGGTACCATAGTACATTCAAGAAAATTGACTGCTTTCTAAGCCATAAAGCAAATCATAATATATTTTAAAGAACTGGTAGCATACAAACCATGTTTACTGACCACAACACTGTTAAATATGGTAAATAGGAAACAGAGAAAAGTAGCTTGTACATTTTAAATTTTAACGGAATACACATCTAAGTAATTTATGGCTCAAGTTATAACAGAAATAAAAATATACTTTGAATTGAGATAAATATACTACACACCAAAATATAGGCTCTGTGTCTATAGAGATATTTACAGATAGATATATAGCCTTCATTAGAAAGGAAGAATGGTTAAAAAATGAATGAGTGAGTATCCAACTTAAAGAGTTCCCAAAATAAAGAAATAAGTAAAGGAAGAGAAAACACATATAATACAAAATTAAGGAAGTAAGAGCAGACATTAGCGAAACAAATGATACATTAAAGAAAATCAACAATGATATATTAAACAGAATCAAAATTTGGTTCTCTGGAAAAAATAACACTAATAAACTTCTTATATAAATGATCAATTACAAAGATACAAGGCAGAAGATAAATATTGGAAATTTTTTAAAAAGTTTAAAGCATATCTTTATCAAGGAAAAATGATAGAAATATAATATTGTGAATAGTTTTGTGTCAATATATTATACAATTAGGTGAAAGGAAACAGCTTTGAGGAAACGTAAATCACCAAAATGCACTCATGAAAAGCAGAATATCTGAATTGTCCTATTATTCTGAAAGAGATAGAAGCTCTAGTTTAAAATTTCCCCACAAAAGACAAACAAGATCCAGATCATCTTAAAAGTAAATTCTATCAAATTTTCAAGAAGCAAGTATTTTCAGTCTTAGATAAAACAAAGTAAATACTCTCCAACTTGTATTGTCTTACTAACATAACCTTGGCACCTAAATCAGACAAGGATGCTCATGAATATAGATGGAAATACTTAAGCAAATATTAACAGACTGAATAATACAACCACACGTATATAGCGTAGTGTATCTCGATCAATTGTTTATTTCGCTACGCAAGGTTTTGTTTAACATTAGAAAATTTCCTCATGGCAATGATATTGAGAGACAAGTATAAAAAATTTAAAAACAGAATTAAAAGACAAATGCTAAACCAGGAAAAGTATTGCAAAAGTTAACTGAAAAGGATTTTATATTCTTTAAATAATTTCATAAATGAAAAATAAGAAGACAAACCAATAGAAAATGTCTCAAAATGCATAAAAAGAATTTTCACAAAAATGTGTCCCATATGTATATATAAAGCTGTCTAAATATAGCATTATTTAGGAAAATTCAAAATAAAGTGAAATGCCATTCCATATCCACCACACAAGCGATATGAAAATATGAGTCTTTCAGGGAAACATGAGGGAAGGGAAAAAACAGAATTCTCTGTATTACCTTTGAAATTTTTCTGTAAATTTAAACGTATTCCAAAATAAAAAAGTTTATTTAAAATAATTAGTATCTAAAACAATGCCTGGTATACAGAAGCATTTGATAAGGATAACGGGAGGCTCATTAAAATTTTCAAGAGTTTGAGCCTGCATCTCTTGGAATCAGGCAGCGTCAAAATGAAAGTGGTTGGAGGGCTCCGTGGACAGGAGCTGGGGGGAGGTTTTTACAGCCAAGACCAGAAGCAAAGCAAGGGAATTATTCAATTCCCTGAAACTGAAGCAGGTGCCTTCCGTGAGAAGGCCTGGTTGGCTGTTTGCGTCTGATTCTTTCTGCTGGTTCCAGTGTGTTGGCTCTGGTTTAGCTGCTGGTTTGCTCAGGTGGGCCACCGAGTTACCAGAGCCACCTCAGTCTAATGGCCTCCTGGCTTAATCGCTTCAACACGTTCGATAAATATCATTGCACGAAGAAATGTGCTAGTGAGGAGTTGGCATTAAATTCACTAATAAAGTCTACTTGTAGTGTAAACTGGTGCGATCATTCTTCTAAAAAAAATTATCTAATAAAAGTTAAACATGTACCTACCTAGTGAGACTACGATTTCAACATGTGTATATTGAAATTGTATATGCACATATATGTGTGTGTATACATAAACCTTGAATTTTACATTTATGTATATACTTTGAATATATAATATACATGGTATATGTTATGTCTTAAATATATCAGAATTATTAAGAATATATTATAAATCTTATATTGTTTTTGTAAGTAGTAGAATCTGTTCATAATTTTTGGTACATCTAAGTTACATATTATATTGCATTGAATAATGAACTCCAGGCCAATGTTTCCATATGCATAAATAGTCTTGCTCCTGTGAAAAACAAATCAAGGATACAGCTGATATGAAACCATTATTATATTATTTTTAGAACAGGCAACGTGGACAATGCATTATCAAAGTTGGTAAGCTTATATTAAAAAATACAGGAACAATTATTTCAGGATATGGGCCATCTAGAGATGGAGGATTGGGGTAAATGTTTGATAATGTCTTATTTCTTAAACTGTGTGATGGGCACAGGGCACAAGTTTTTATTTTGATATAATATGTATATATGTATATATCTTCATCAGTATGTATGGTATTTTTCACAATTAAAGTTGTCATATTTAGCAACAGAGTAATTTATTTAGTATGTGTATGTCCCATGCAGTATTTGGTATATATTTGTATTAAAAATTTATTCATTGATTATCTGAAATTGAGATTTAACTGAGCATTCTGTATTTTATATGGTAACTCTATTAACAATAACTATTATGTAAAAGTCAACTAACTGTAATATATTGATCTTGTATCAGGCAACCTGATAAACTCTTGCATTATTTCTATTAGTTCCTATGTTGATTGATTTGATTCACTTTTGTTTTCCATGTTGATTTATATCATGAGTGTTCATCTAGTCCTTTCCAAAATTTGTCCCTGTTATTTTATTCTTTTTAATGCATTATTTCAACAAGTACAAAATTGATAGTAATGCTAGTTTAGACCATATTGTCTTGTTCTTACTTGAATGAAATTAATTAATCATTTGCTTAATGTATGATGATTAAAGGAAAGGAAGCTGAGTTAAATGGCCTGGGTAACAACACGGGTGTAGAAGTGGACAGCATTTTGGACATATCCTGGAGGTTACCCTGTCAGAGGTGCTGGTTTGAAACTTAGTAGCCTTCAAAAGAGGAAGTGAAGAACATGGGAGTTTTGTTTTTGAATAACTGTAAATTCAATCAAGCAAGTTTAAAGAAATCTGTGGTTCAGTTGACCTGTTCTTTTTCCCGTGACCCTGTAACAACTGTACATAAATTGCTCACACTAGATCCCCATTTGTTTTGCTCTCTAGTCATGCATATTGTTGCAAAGACTGGCACATACTTTGAAAGATGAGGGAATCTGTTTTCTTGACGGCTTGTTAGTTGACCTGAGGTTGCTCGATTCCAACAGCCATGGACAACTGAACTGCTCTCCCTGCTACTTTCGGCCACTAAAGAGTAATGTGCAACAGTCCTGGTCGTGGATAAGAACACGCTGTATTTGTATATAATGCGTTATTCTTTTAATAGGCAGCTGGCTTTAATTTACTTTATTTAGAATTTTATTTGCATTGAGGCTTATAAATGAAATTGATTTAGAGTTTCCTTTTCCTTTCCTGTTCTTGTTTGGTTTAGTATCAGGGTTTTGGGAAAATATAAAAAAAATATTTATATTATTTTCCCGGAAGGTACTATGCTATGCAATACTGCAAAAGTTGGAAATTTTCTCTTCTTTTGGAGGATGGGTGAGGGGACGTTCACATTACTGTGTTCATCCAGTATTACAGAGCTCTAAACTATTCAACATTATGGGTTATTTCTGATTTCAGTTACTTAAAATTGAATAAACACACAAAATAGACATACAGATACCACACTTCATTTCAATTATTATCTGCAATTGTCATTTTAAACTTGGCATTTTGCTACGCTACGGACACATTAGTAATTCAGAAGCTCTGTGAAGATAAATTCTAAACCCACCCTGAGAACAAACATATTTGAAGTGAGCGATTACTACTTAGTGTTGTCCTCTCTCTGTGTTGACCTAGTCTCAGTGGACCACTAGATATTTGAGAAGTGGAATTTTTCTATTTATCCTCTCTTGACTGAAATTGAAAGAAAAAAGTTGACTTTGCGGACTATATTAGGAACTGAAATTTTAGAAACAAATCTTCAAAAGATTTTATTTAAACCGAATGGATTTTCCCTTTCCTCTCCCTCCTGTCTCTCTCTCTCTAAGCCCATCCCCCCAGATTGTAAAGGCCTCAGTTAGAAAGCTGAAATAGAATATCCCCGGGGTAGTGAAACCCTTGAAAGCTTCTAAGTAAAGAAACAAAACTTTTGGATTGAAAAACAAGAGAATGTTTAAATTCTTTCTCTCACGTACGTGACCCCATGAAAGGTTCCCTTTGGAAAAAATAGCAGGATTTGTAGGCTGCAAAAAACAACATTGTGCCCTGAGGGTCAGTAACTTTCTTCGTGGATCGAATGTCTCAGTTTCATGAGGACTCATTGGCTAAGGGCCTTGTCAATTGATGGTCAGCAGGACAGCTTGCTGTTCAGTGGCAGATCCTTAGAGGAAAAAGAAAACACTCTAAGGAATCATAAACATATGGAATCATTAAGTCAGGGTTCATTTAACTGTATTTATGTTTCAATTTGGCAAACAGTCTCCAATTACCATTGTTACAAATATGAACATTACATTCTCTTGTTTAATTATAATTTTTATTATTATATGTTCTTTATTTGTATCCTTCCATTTACTTTTATTTTCCATCGACATCATGAATTGTTTCCACTTTTTAAGCCAATTTTTTACTTCACTTCTTTATTTTGGCTAAAATATTATTTCTTTAAGGCTTGCTGCAATTTCACTCCTTCTCCTTCTTATGTCTTGCCATGTAAGTTTTATATGCTCTTTTTCTGTACTTAGGTACATGTTTAGAAGACTTTAATTGGCTGATTTAAATTTCATGGCAAAGTTAGATCTTCTAAACTACCAAATTTTAGTTTCTAGTTTAAACAATGCAAGATAATGATATAGATCATAATTTTAGTAAGGACCAATCTGTTTTATGATTGGCCTAAAACCACACTTGCTTTTAATTAAAACATTTCAGAAGCTGTTGGAGAATTTTTTTTAAATAAATTTTTCTTAAACTACACATTATTTTCATAGAACTAAAAATTATGCTATTCCAGTTTCTGTATCATTCAGGACTCTAGTTACAAAAATAATAAAGAATTTTTTGGTTTATTTTTCTCCTAATTCTTTCACAGAAAAAAAGAAAAACAAAAAAGAAAACTAATATTTTCCTTAATATTTAATTTCATTTTATGTGGATTGCCAATAAAAAAGTTCATAAAGACTTATTTAAGGAATTATCAAGTCATATAACCAGCATGTTTTAGGTAGCCTAGCTGTTTTAGCATTTTAAAGCTTAAAAGAATGATACAGCTGGATATTTTAGAATGTATTACAATTATTAGAAGTTTAGGTCTCAGAGAATGCCATAACGATATGATGGACTGCAATGATTTCCAGTCATGACTCATTTCTAAAAACTGTAAAATCTGATTTAATAGATAGTGGTTGAATATTTTGAAAAAATGTTAGTTTTAAAAATCAGAGATAAAAATAACCATTTAAAAGTTAATCTAGAAGATGGCAGAATAGGAAACTCCAGATCCTCGTTTCACCAAAGAAGACACCAAGTCAACAACAATCCATGGACAAACTTTCTTTGTGAGAAATTCAGAAGCCAGTTGAGAGGCTCCTGCAGCCCAAGTGAGCATGAAACCGGCAGCATAGACAGTAGGAAGATCTGTGGCGCTCACTTGCCATGGTTCCAGCTCAGCACAGCCCATTCAAGAGAAAACTCTCAGTCCTGGCTTCTTCCTAGAGAGGGAGAGACAAGACTGAAACGTATGTTCAATGTTCAGACTTTTCAGAGGGCTGCCTGGGGGACTGGTTTTTGTCTCGCCTGACTAAACACTGATAGGAAAAGGTGATAGGTTGGGGGCCACTGAGAACAAAGACAATGCTTTAGACTAGTGCATATTCATTCACCATAGTGCCTCCCCCAGCTCAGCACAAAATGAGTGGGAGAAAGTTCTCAACTCCCAGTATATTCCTGGGGAAGGAAAGTTGGAGCATGTGTCCAAAGTACCAGGTTTTCAAGAGGCTGCACCACAGACCAGTTTCTGCCTGACTGATGTAGGGCAATGGTGACCCATCATATTCTGGAAGCCTGGGAGCCACTGAGAAAAAAAGGAGCTGGGCAGCTTGTGGCAGCTCCAGAGAACCTGCAGTACCACAGATAGACACCAGAGGGTAAAACAAGTTATGAGTTCCTGAAAAAATAAATCAGCAAATCTCTACTTGGGAATTTGCACAGACAAGTCCAGAGACACTACATTCAAAGAAAAGATTTGAGAAGCTCCTCCCCCAGGATCTCCAGTTGTGCTGATTGATGAAGGTCTTTCTTTGTATGAAGCCAGTTTGTAAAGACTGGGAGAGGTGGCTATTTTTCAAATGCACAGATCCTAACACAAAGTTACAAGGCACATGAAGAAACAGGAAACTATGGGTCAATCAAAGGAACAAAGTAAATCTCCAGAAACTAACCCTAAAGAAATGGAGTTACATGGATTACCTGTCGAAGAATTCAAAATAGCTATCATAACGATGCTCAATGAGCTCAGAAAAACTATGCATGAACAAAATGATAATAACAACCAAGATATAGAAAATATAAAAAGAACAAAATAGAAATTTTGGAGCTGAAGAATACAATAACTGAATTAAAAAATTCACTACAGAGATTCAAGAGCAGATATGATCAAGCAGATGAAAGAATCAGTATAGGTCATTTGAAATGATCTAGTCAGAGGAGGAGAAGAAAAAGGAACGAAAAGGAATGAAGAAATCCAAAGACTTATAGGACATTACCTAGCTGACCAATATACAATTATTGGAGTCCCAGAAGAAGAAGAAGAGAGAGAGAAAGGGGCTATAAGCTATTTAAAGGAATAATGGCCAAAAAATTCCCAAATCTGCAGAAGGAAAAGGACATCTAGATTCAAGAAGCCCAAAGGAATGCAACTAAGAAGAACACAAAGAAATCCACGCACAGACACATTACAGTCATACATCACTTGACGACAGTGATACATTCTGAAAAATGTGTCATTAGATGATTTTGTTGTTGTGCAAACATCATAGAGTGTACTGAAGGCGAACAAAATTTGCCACCTCAAAACGTGTCTCTATAACGTGAGGATTATTTGGGGCTGATTATTTTTAAGAAACAAAAGATTCAGAAAGTTTTTCTTGTTGCATCCCCTTTAACTGTCTAAAAGAATTCAGATAAAAAAAAAACTATCTGAGGAAGCAAGCTCTCACCTTAATATAACATGAACTAGGTGGTAGACAGGGAGGAACCCAGAAAAGCCTATTTGTTGGGCTCCCCTCTGTGTTCTTCTGTTTCTATGCAGCCAAACAAACACTTGTTTTCCAAACATTTGCCCTTTTGCACCCACCTGTGAATTGTTTTCCTTGTCTTTTAAGTTCCTGACTCTCCCCACCTCCAACATATTCTTGTGTGTGCAGCTGAGCATGGTATTTAAGGTGAAGGCTTCAGTCATTTTTGTGAGTTACTCATTGTTCCTGGGTTTTTCCCATGTACACATGTTATTAAATTTTTGTTTATTTTTCTCCTTTTATTTTATTTAATTTTTTTAAAATTGGCCCCTGAGCTAACAACTGTTGCCAATCTTCTTTTTTTTTCTTTCTGCTTTTTCTCCCCCAAGTGCCCCCAGCACATAGTTGTATATTTTTAAGTCGTGGGTCCTTCTAGTTGTAGCATGTGGGACGCCGCCTCACTGTGGCCCAATGAGCGGTGCCATGTCTGCACCCAGGATCCGACCCAGGGAAACCCTGGGCCACCAAAGCGGAGTGCATGAACTTAACCACTCGGCCACGGTGCCGGCCTGTATTTTTCTCCTTTTAATCTACCTTGTGTCAAGTTATTCTTAGAGCAGCCAGAAGAACCTAGAAGGGTAGAGGAAAATTTCTTCCTCTTCTACAGTACTTACACAAACCTAGAAGGTATAGCCTACTATACACCTAGGCCAGATGGTACTAACCTTATGGGACCACAGGCATATATGTGGTCCATTGTGAACCAAGATGTTGTTATGCAGCATATGACTGTATAACCAAGCTGTCAAAGGTCAAATACAAAGAAATAATTTTGAAGGTGGCAAGAGAAAAGCGACTCATCAGATAAAATGGAGTTCCCATTAGACTATGAGTGGGTTTCTCAGCAGAAAACTCACAAGCTAGAAGGAAATAGGATGATATATTCAAAGTGCTGAAAGATAGAATCTGTCAACCAAGATACTATGTTCAGCAAAATTGTCCTTTAAAAATGATAAAGAAATGAAGACTTTCCTAGAAAAACAAAAGCTGAGGGAATTCATTACCAGTAGACCAGCCTTCCAAGAAATGCTAAAGGAAGTCCTTCAAGTTGAAACAAAGGATGCTACACAACATTGTGAAAGTGTATGAAAGTATAAAACTTGCTGGTAAGGTAAATATATACATAAATAGAGAATACTGTAATACTGTTATGGTGGTGTGTTAAACACTTTTAATTCTGATATAGAAGCTAAAAGACAAAAAAAAAAAAACCCTGCAACCATAAAAGTATATTAGTGGATACACAATATAGAAGAAGTAATAGGTGACATTAATAACGTAAAGCACGTGTGCGTCAGAGAGAGGCCCCGTGGCTGAGTGGTTAGGTTTGCGCGCTCCGCTTGAGCAGCCCCGGGTTCCCCAGTTTGGATCCCGGGCGTGCACCTGCACACTGCTCAAGTCATGCTGCAGCCGCATCCCACGTAGAACTGGAATGACCTACAACCAGGATATGCAACTATGTACTCGGGCTTTGGGGAGAAAAATAAAAAGAGGAAGATTGGCGACAGATGTCAGCTCAGGGCCAGGGCCAATCTCTCCTCACCAAATAAATAAATAAAAACTCCTTAAAAAAAAAGAGCACAGTTTCTGTATGCAATTTAAGTTGTTATTGGCTTAAAATAGGTTGTGAAATCTATGAGATGTTTTATCTAAGCCATGTGGTAACCACAAAGAAAGTATCTGAAGAAGCTACCTAAAAAAAAATGAGAAAGTAATCAAAGCACATCACTCAAAAAATTTTAAAAAACACAAACAATGAGAGCAATCTACAGATTCAATGCAATCCCTATCAAAATGCCAGTATCATTTTTTGCGGTAATATATGAGAACAATCCTACAATTAATATGGAACTATAAAGGACTCCAAATAGCTAAAACTACTTTGAGAAAGTAAAACAAAGCTGGAGGCCTCACATTTCTTGACTTCAAAATATATCACAACACTCCAGTGACCAAACAGTATAATACTGGCAGTGTAATAACAGCAAACACGTAGCCCAGCACAACAGAATAAAGAGTTCAGAAATAAATCCACACATATAAAGTCAAATGATCTTTGACAAAGGTGCCAAGACTACACAATGGGGAAAAGATAGATTATTCAACAGTTGGTGTCAGGACACCTGGATAGCAACATGCAGAAGAATGAAATTGGACACATATTACACCATATGCAAAACTCAACCCAAAAGGAATTAAACACTTAAACATAATATCTGAAACTGTAAAACTCCTCGAAAAGAACATAGAGAATAAGCTTTATTACATTAGTCTTGGCAATGATTTCCGGGATATCACCAGAAGCACAGGCAGCTGAAACAAAAACAGACAAATGGACTACATCAACCTAAAAAGTTTCTGTGTAGCAAAGGATACCATCAACAGAGTGAAAAGGCAACCTATGGAAAGGTAGAAGACATTTGCAAACCATTTATCTAAGTTTATGCATAAGGAACACCTATGACTCAATAGCAAAACCCAAATAACCTATTTAAAAATGGGCAAAAATCTGGAATACACATTTCTCAGAAAAAGAAAAATTTATTGTCTCGTAGTTCTGGAGGCTGGAAGTCCAAAATCCAGCTGTCGGCAAGGCCTTGCCTCCTCTGACAACAGCGGGGCAAGACTGCCTCCTTGCTTTTACCCAGCTTCTGCTGGTTTGTCAGCAATCCGAGGCCTTCCTGGGCTTGCAGAAGCATCACTCAGTCATGTGCCATCTGCTCCCTGTGTGCACTCACATCGTCTTCTCCCTGTGCCTGTTTGTCTTTGCGTCCAAAATTCCCTTTCTATAAGGACGCTAATACTGGATTAGGGCTCGTAGTAATGACTTCATTTTTACTTTGGGAGCAATGTTTTTCAATATGAATCTGTTCCCACTGCTACAAAGACTTAATGAGATTGATAAAGAAATCTCTGGTTCCCTTTACCAATCAACCAAAACCCAATCAATCATTAATATCTGGATTTCTCACAAGTATCTATATTTTTGTTTTCTAATATGCCTTTAGGAAAGGTATTCCTTAAAATTATTGCTTATGAGCTTAATACATATCAATTATATTCTACTAATTTTGTTTTTCATAAATTATCTTTCCCAGTGATTGAGCCCTAGGGTTATAATTCTGAAATTCATTAAACAGGTCCATCCATATCTATTTATAACATTCCTGAATTCAACTTTGTCATATCCTTCCTCAGCCTTCATCTCATATACTGAGATCTACTATATCTTATATTTTTCAATGTTGATTTGAAAAAAAATTTAGTATTTAAAATATGAAGTCAGAGGTTAACCTCCATCCTGAAAACAATTATAAAAGACTATGGTATTGTTTTCCACTTTTTTCATAAACATGGCATTGCATTTCAGAGACTTCACCAACGACTAGGTTTTGCTCTAGGAATATCCTTTCACAGAATATTAACTATACAAAATTAGGCGCATGTTATTTTCATCTAAACATTAATTTTTATCCTACTATTTAATTGATAGGCTTTCTTGTCTGCTCTATCGTTACACAGTATAATATACTCTATCATTTTCCAGTAGAATGTTTTAATAATTTTAATAACTATTGAATCACTGAAATATACACTTTGAAATATTTCAATCCTATTATATGTTTAGCTTTGTTTCAGGTCAAAACATCTATAGTTTAGAGACAGAAAGACGATTAATTAATTTTCCATTTGTTTGGGGCCAGGCCACCAGTTATAAAGTAAACAGACGAAACACTTCAAACAGGAGGGCACTCAAAGCGAAGTGGTGTACTTCTTCAATCGATACCCCATGACCTTTCAAGATGAAAGGATAATAGTAGTCATCCACCAGAGAAGAGGGAGAAACGTTCTATGTGCTATTTACAGGGCGTAGAGGTCACTTGGTTATGCAGAAAACAGAATACAAGGGAAACCGCAGAAAACACCAGAGAGAGGACTCATGGCTACATATTTTTCTAAGCTTCCTATTCACCACCAGTTTTCATCTTTTAATAAGCCCCTCTGTTCCCCAAACTAAGGCCACATTCTGTTCATTGTGTGGCTGGGGCCCCCCTTATGTTCAGCTGTCTATCTGTGCCCTCTTTAGAGTGCGAGTAATTGGCCTAAATCAAGACCCAAATGGCATGTCTAAATCGTTCAGCATTCTGGTGATCGGATGACAGAGCTTAGAGAATTTGAGGGAGGCAGCAAGCAACAAAGCAGGACATTATTTCCAGTGGAGTCTCATGGCTATGTGTACCTCTGCTGCAAGGACAATTAGAGTCTTTGTTTCTCCCATGATCCTAAGAGTCAGCTTGACTGTCTCATTGAAAAAACTCAAAGGCGTTCCCATAGCGGTTCCAAAGCATCACAGAGTATATAGAGACCACTCTGTGTTCAACCCTCCAAACATATGTTTAGGAAAAATGAGAGATTTCTCCACTCCACTAGTCAAAATTTATTATATTTCCAAATGAAGTGTAACTATCATGGCAAAATTCGGATTTAAAAGGCATGAAATAACTAAAATGTAATAAGTGTAAGTTTTATTTTAAATATATCGTTCAAAATGCAAATTTTGGAACTGTGAGTCCAATTCTAACTCAGGATTTTATTTACTCCTTGCTATGCCCATTATACTTTTTATACACTAGTTTGCTTGCCCATATTTTGAAAACAAATCTGATTTGTATTCAGGGACTTTTTGAAACTACTCAAAACATACTTTTGGATTATTTTTTTAAGAGGTGGTAGAATCATATTGTAAAACACTATATAGTAGTAAAAATCTAATGCTCCAAGGAGTTGTGGCATATATAAATGTATCGATTTATTTAAAAAAGATAAAATATATCTTATATAGTGAATATCAGGATTAGAAGGACCTGTGATTATCAAAAGTACTACTAACTTTATTCTATAGATAAATTTTGACAACTTATTCAAAGTCCCCACTGAGGAATCCAGAACCCAATGCCTCTGACTCCTAGCTCAGTATTCTTCCTCACATTACTCTTTCTCTTGAGCTGCAGAGCACATGGTGCTAATTCAGACTAGAAATTCCTATATTTTTATAAATTTTGTGAAGAGGTTACACATTTCTCTCTCCACGTTAAGTAATCTACCACCATATTCTCAAACCATGAAGAAAAAAATACTTCAGTTTGCACAAAACCATGAATCAGCAGAGATAGCAAAAGTGACAGCTTGGGAGTCCCCACAGAGTTGCTTTCATGACCACTTCAGACAGCAACGGATCCTCTCAGGCTTGACACTGGCATTGTAAATTCATGAGACTATTTTTTATACAATGTCTTTCACTTTGAAACCATAACACTTCAATTTCTCAGAGAAATCTATTAAAAATTGACTACATTAATAAAATATTCTACAATTAGATTTTGAAAATTCCTTAGTGCACCTATTCAATAAACTTGGAAGCAAACACTGTGTTTTATCCTGGGGTTTATCCTGGCGTTTATGACCCCAGATCTCCAGGACAGAGTAGAGCAGGGTCAGCTACGGATTTTGTACTACGGGTTCACGCTATCCCAGAGATATTCAGATATATATTAAGGAAACTTAGAAGTAATATATTTTATTGGCCAGCATTGTAAAGAACTTTAAGATTGCACATGGAAATCCAATTTTTTTTTTTTTGTAGTTTCTAAAGAAACAAAAATAAGAGCCACTGGACACTGAAATCTTGGGTAAATGACAGCCCAATGCAATATGTTCCTAAATGTAAAAACTAGAAAATTATAGAATAATAATCTTTTCAAATGACTTGAATAAGTATCTTAACAATACCCTTCCTGGGCTCAGTTCATTTTTTTTGTAAAATGAAAGACTGGACTAAATCATCTTTAAGGATTAATCCATCTGCCTGATCAAACATTATTATTTTATTAAAAATTCAAAAAAATATATAAAACTACCATCAGTTGTGAAAACTGCTTTAGTTTATTCTCAAAATACTTATTATAAATGTTAGAAAGTGTTACCAGTCTGTTAGCTGGGTCTGATAGAACAGTTTTGAATTCTCTAGGTCCAAGACTCAGACTTTTCTCTGTAATCACTTTTTGTGTAACATGTATTCAAAAATTAAAGACTCTACATTTCAAAATCATATGTTTAGAGTTCATATACTTATCAGTATGAGAATTTAAAGAGATAACACTTTTTTAAGAGAACCAGAAATATCTCGTATCTAAGGCAAAAGACACAAACATTTTTACCATACATCAAGAGCTGGCAAACCAAGGTGCACAGGCCCGATCTGGCCTGCCATGTTATTTAAAATAAAACTTACTGGAACACAGTAGCACTCATTTTTTCATGTATTGTCTATGCTTGCTTTTAAGCTACAATATCAACGTTAAATCTTTGCAACAAACACTGTATGGCCTGCAAAGTTTGAAATATTTTCTATCTGGCCTTCACAGAGAAAGATCACTGACCTCCACCATATATTATAAACGTAGAAAAAAAAGACCATGGAATTCAGGTTGATATTGGAAAATAATCAGAAAAATTATCTGAGTTTTAACATCCATTAAAAAGTGGCATTCTCATCATATAACATCAAGGATGAGTATTAATGGTAACTTTGAGCACCTGGCTTGAAATAGTATTTGTCAGGTTTCTCTACAGAAAATTACTCTTTTTTTTTTTAAATTTTATTTTTTCCTTTTTCTCCCCAAAGCTCCTCAGTATATAGTTGTATATTCTTCGTTGTGGGTCCTTCTAGTTGTGGTATGTGGGATGCTGCCTCAGCGTGGTTTGATGAGCAGTGCCATGTCCGCGCCCAGGATTCGAACCGACGAAACACTGGGCCGCCTGCAGTGGAGCGCGCGAACCTAACCACTCGGCCACGGGGCCAGCCCCAGAAAATTACTCTTTTTCTCTCTTTTCTTACTGACTTCAGTGGAAGAAGTAATTATGCAATGTCTGTACTTAAGGAGTATGGGATTATTCTCCATCGCTTCAATAGAGGAGTATCTATATAAATTATTTGGTATTCATCTGCATGAGGCATTTGACTATTCTCCCACTTGTTTGTTTAATAATTTACCTATATTAGTACAGGCTCATGGACATTTGTTTTACACTTTGGTGTACAACTCAATACTACTTTTTTGGCATACTTTGACTACCTTGACATACTCCCATCATTGTATGTATGTTTGTGTGTGTGTGTGTTTGTTGAGCACTTTCCAACTTTCTCATACTATAAGATGGTGTAGGTTCATCTTATATATTTCCTTCCCCAGTCCTAGAATCAGGCGTTTCTCCAAGTAGCCTTGGTTCCTTTTATTGGAGGATGGTATTAAAAATCAAGATCTGGGTGTTAGGCATCCCTCTTACAGCTCAAGTATCATTGCTTCTAGGCCTTCTAAGATGACAGAGCATTGCTGATATGTGTATACTAACACGTGTGTGTATACACATTTATAAGTATTTCTATATGTAACTATCAATATCTTTAGTAAGCTAAATCTGAGTTCAAACTGATGCTTCCAATTCCACTCCATTTCTGCAAGATCATTCTCGCCTACCCCCCTTTGCCTCCTCTGTAAATTCCCTCTCCAAAAGTGAGAAGCCTGGCTCCCTCCATTTGCCATCTTTCTATTTAATTGTTCCCTTCTAGTACACACACATACGGGTCTCAGAAAGTTAAACCCCCACCCCACGGGAAGGAGCGTTACCAAGTGCTGCACAGTGCTTAAGAACAGCGTCCTTCGTCTGCAGTCTTACAGATTCCGCTTATATCCAAAGTTACTTAGACCAGCACTTTAGTCCTCAAGTCCATTTGATGAAACTGTTTCATACATTTGTAATGTATGTAGATTATTTTGTTACATTCTGCATCCAATCCTGGGGTTCCCTGACTTCCTAAATCATTTTTTTAAATTGCATATGCATCAAGGTGTATTCCGTGTGCTATAAGGTCCTATAGTTTTTTAAAAACCTTGTGACTTGTATTCACCATTTTCTTATCATACGTAATAGTTTCATCATCTTAACAATTTCCCCTTTGCTTGACCTATCCAACTCTCCCTCAAACCTTGTTAATAGTTTTAGAGAATAACACAATATGATCAAGTAGGTTTATTTTTTTTGGTTCTCTTTCAAATGCACGATCTTTCACCAGTAGGCAAATCTATCATTGTAATAAAGTTTGATACATAAAAAGAAAAATATGGTTATATCATCATTGATGCCCTAAAAACACTTGACAAACTATGCCAGCCATTCCTGTCACAGCACTAAGGATAGACATAGAGGAAAAATCCCCATATGGCATAGAGATTAATCATCAGTAACTAAACCTTTGTGGGAAAGAAAATACATAGGGGTAACAAAAAATTATGAGAATCTTGAGTAGATGAAAGAGATTATTGAATCTTCTTTTAGTTCAGTGTGGGAATTGATATGTTATTGTCTTGGCTAATTCACTAATCTGTAGGAACAAAGGTTAATTTGTAGATTTTTATCTAGTAAAGAAGCAAGTAATGTCTTGTGGAAGAGATAGCCCCAGTGTTGCTGTTTATGAACCCGTTGACCATTAATCAGTTTTGTATTTTACCTAGCATTATAATCCTAACATTTCTCTGTTAATTGCATACATATATGCATACATAAGTATATATATCATATATATGTACGATTTCTCAAGTGTTCTTTGAACAGATTGTAATATCTTAATGGTTCCCTCATTAATTAATGAGTTTAAGACAATCCTTTTATGTGTTTATTTTATATTTGTACGAGAGTCTGGATTTTATTTTTTTGAAAATTATCCTTTAACATGGATTAAACTAACTATAAATAGGTAAAATATAATATCATATTTTTCAAATAAGTGAATTAACAATATGAGAAAACATAGATTTATAAAACAAATAGAAAAAATAGATAAAGTGAAACACAACCATAAAAATAAACCAAGGGGCTGGCCCCGTGGCTGAGCAGTTAAGTTCGCGCGCTCCGCTGCAGGCGGCCCAGTGTTTCGTTGGTTCAAATCCTGGGCGCGGACATGACACTGCTCATCAAACCACGCTGAGGCAGCGTCCCACATGCCACAACTAGAAGGACCCACAACAAAGAATATACAACTATGTACCGGGGGGCTTTGGGGAGAAAAAGGAAAAAATAAAAAATCTTTAAAAAAAAAAAATAAATAAACCAAAAAAGAAGTTAAAGATAGTTTATTTAATACCATCCATTTTCCATGAGTTAAATATGTACTAAAATTCTGCAATTCTTAATATGTGACATGGGTCATAAAAGAGGAATAAAACATATCCACAAAATAGCCAAAAAACCTATAAATTCCCTAAATTACTTTTTAACAAAAATATGCAACTAAACTATCTAAAAACTACAGAATCTATATTTCTTCATGAAAGTACATAAACCAAGATCAGAAAAACAATGAAGAATGATATCTTGATCCTACATGAAATGTTTAGGTTGACCACTTTTTAAAAAATGAATATCCAAATTTCATACCATTTCTACTCAGAATGTCATTGTTTAAAACTTGAAAAAAATGTTTTTAAAAATGGTATAGAGCCGGGGCCGGCCCCGTGGCCGAGTGGTTAAGTTCGCGTGCTCCGCTGCAGGCGGCCCAGTGTTTCGTTGGTTCGAATCCTGGGCGTGGGCATGGCACTGCTCATCAGACCACGCTGAGGCGGCGTCCCACATGCCACAACTAGAAGGACCCACAATGAAGAATATACAACTATGTACCGGGGGGCTTTGGGGAGATAAAGGAAAAAATAAAATCTTAAAAAAAATGGTATAGAGCCTTCCTCTCAGTTTTCCTGTGAACCTAAAACTGCCCTTAAAAATTTAGTCTTTAAAAAATGTGGTAAAGAGAATATGCACTTTGAAAATTCCCTTTACTCCAGTTATATAACAATAGCTTATCAAACATAAGAAAATCAAAAATCAAACTAAAACAAAAGCAAACCAACTAATAAGCAAAGACATCTTCAGTAAAATGTACCTCTGGTTGAGAAATGAGGCAGAATCACGAAACAACTGGACTGAAGATACTCGTAGGACCAGCTCCTCCTGGTAAGGAGGCGGAGCAAGGCTCAAACCTTGAGACGGGATGTGAGGGGGCTACTCCACTCCCGAAAGGGGACCAAACGAAAAACTCGACAGCCTGCTGCCAGGCACTGTGCCATCACCGGAAACTTAGCCTCTTAGCAGGGACAAAGCTGGAGCTTTCAGAGAAATTAGGCAGGCTGTAGTCCTGTGTTTAGATTTACCATAGCCCTAGTAACCGAGGTGGCAATAATTCCTAGTCAAATCCTAAATTCCTATTTCCACTCAGAAGCCCAACGCAAGTAGAGAGGGAGGGGCTGTCTCTGAGGACACAGGCAGCACAGCAAGAGCAAGAGAAGGAGCAGGACAGGAAAACAGACACAGCATGATGTCGTTCCGTCTTTAACCCACAACTCGAAATTGCAACTCCACAAAGAAATAAAGGGTTGAGAAAGAGCGTCAACAAAACAAAAATAATTTACAGTCAAATCTAAATTAAGTTCACGTTACAGAGAAATTTGACGAAGAGTTTATAAAAAGATAATGAAGCCTTAGATTTAATTTTAAAATAATTGAATATGAAACAAAAACAACATAAATGAAACAACCTAAAGTGAAACAAACAAACAAAACCCTAGAAACCTCAAAAACTGTAGCCATTGAAATAAAAAATAGAATAGGTGATACTGGACGCAAAGAGTAAATTAGTGAACTCAGAAGATTGAACTAAGAGTGGTCCACACATAAAATTAGAAAAAAGGATTTAAAAGACAAGAAGAATACATTAATAAACTATCACATTTATGTACGAGGTGTTCTAGAAGAAGACACCAGAGAGAATGGGATATAAGTGATAGTTAATGAAATAATTGCTGAAAATTCTCTAAAGGCAAGAAAGAGATGACTATATAGATACAACACTTTGGACTATCAATGTGACAAATAAAAATAAATTATATTTAAAATGAATTTATATAACATCAATGATAAAGAGATTGTCTTAAAAGATGCCAAAAAAATTTATCTTCAAAGAATAAAAACCATAACATCAGTTAATATTTTACAGTAATATTTGTCAAAGTGCTGAAGGAAAATAACTCTGTTGGCAATCAGTAACCAAATATTTATACACAGAAAACCTTTTATTCAAAAGTAACAGCAATGTAAACACATTTTCAGATGAAAGCTAAGAGAGTTTACCACCGAAAAATCCTCCTAAAATCATCAGATAGAGACGTACACCAGCAAGAATACAAATGAACACAGATAGAGGGCATTGATTATAAGCAGAATATTGGCACATAGATTTGATATAACCTTTTTGGAAATTAACTATTGAATATAAAAATGTTTAAAAATAACGTGTATATTTTATGAAAGCTAAACTTAAAATCTAAACAATAATATGATGGGGAAAGTTGTTAAGCATGCAAAATCCCCTCTAATAGCTGAGTGTTTTTTAAATTAGAGTTAAATATATAATTAGGGATAATATACAAATGAATAGAAATAAAATCTTGTTCACAAAGCAGTCATGGAAAATAAAGGGGTTATGAGATACTTAGTTAATCTTCTGGAATGTGAGGAAAGAAAAAAAGCAATAAAACAGGATAATAAATATTAAATACAAAATAATAAGTTTTTATTATACATAATAAAAATACATAATAAAAAGATTAAATACATCTATTAAAATTTCAGATAATCCTAATGGTTAAAAGAATCAGCTGTATGTTCCTTTCAAGAGTCATTCATTAAAATAAAAGTGAAAATGAAGATTAAAAAATAATGAGTACCAATAATGGGTACCACTAGGAGAAACAGATAAACCAAGGAGATAAGATATTTTGTTCCCAATACATAGGCAATATACATTCTTCCTAGTGCACATGAAGCTAAGTACTAGGTCACAAAAGATTCAACACATTTCACCAAATCAATGTCATAGAAAATACGTTTTGTGATAACAAAACAAATTAAAAAATGCAGTACAAGAATAGCTAAAAGAAACACATATGTTTCGCAATTTTAAAATACATCCCAAATAGCTCAATGGATAAAGAGTAAATCAAAATGAAAAATTTGAAAGCCTATATTAAGCAATTACTTTAAGATAAATGATTTATACTTAAAAATTTCAATTTTTTTGCCACCAATACTTGCTACAATACAAATACTCATGCACATCTTTCTTAAAAAGTCCAGCAATAATTATTCTCTATTTCTGCCAATCTCATTCTGGGAAATAAATAATGCTGTCTGATCCATTACATGGCTAGTATTACCTTATAACTAAAACCAGACATAGGCTCTGTAGGAAAATAAAATCACAAATCAATCTAACTTACAAATGAATAAAAAAACTAATATAAAACAAAAGTGCATAGAATAATATATCAGGACTATTTACAGTTCATTCAGAAGTGTGTAGATGTTCAACATTTTAAAAACCTATCAAATTAATGCACCATATTGGTAACTTGGTAAATTGGAACAATTAATATTGGTAAAATGCCGACTACCAAAAGCTATCTATAGATTCAACGCAATCCCTATCCATATTCCAATGGCATTTCTTATAGAAGTAGAAAAACACACTTAAAATTTATATGGAACCACAAAACACCCTGAATAGCCAAAGAAATCCTGAGAAAGAAGAATAAAGCAGGAGGCATCACACTTCCTGATCTCAAGCTAGACTGTACAGCCATAGTCATCAAAACAGTATGATACTGGCATAAAAACAGACAGACCAATCAATGGAACAGACTCAAGAGTCCAGAGATAAACTCAAGCACGTATGCTCAATTAATATTTGACAAAGAAGACAAGAATACTCGATGGAGAAGAGACAGCCTCTTCAATAAATGGTCCTGGGATAATCAGATATTCACATATTAAAAAAGTGACACTAGACTCATATCTTGCACTATTTACAAAAATTAGCTCAAAATAGATTAAAGACTTCAATGTAAGACATGGAACTCCTAGAGGAAAACAGGATTAAAGCTCCTTGACATGGGTCTTGGTAATGATTTTTTGGATATGACACCTAAGCCTCAGCAATAAAATGAAAAATAAATGAGACTACATCAAACTATAAAAGCTTCTGCACGCAGCAGAATCAACGAACAAAGTGAAAAGATAACCTATGGAATGGAAAAATATTTGCAAACCGTATATCTGATAAAGGGTTAATATCCAAAATATATAAAGAGGTCATATAACTCAATAGCAAAAAACCAAATAACTCAATTAAAAAACGGGCAAAGAACTTGAATAGACATTTCTCCAAAGATATATGAAAGGTCAACAAGAACATGGAAAGATGCCCAGAATGACTAGTTATTAGGAAAATTCAAATTAAAACCATAATGAGATATCACCTCACACTTGTTAGAATGGCCATCATCAAAAAAACAAGAGATAACAAGTACTGGTGTGAATTTAGAGAAAAGGGAACACTTGTGCACTGCTGGCAGGATTGTAAATGGGTGCATCCGTTATGGAAAACTTTGTGGAGAATCCTCAAAAAATTAAAAACAGAACTACCATATGATCCAGCAATTCTACTTCTGAGTATATAGCCAAAGGAAAGTAAAACACTAACTTAAAAAGATTTCTGCACCCCCGTGTTCATAGCAGCATTGTTTACAATAGCCAGGACATGGAAACAACCTAAGTGTCCATCGATCGCAATGCAATATGAAAACTCACTGCGACAAACAAAGAGCCAAGTGTATTCAAGACAATTTTGAAGAATAAGAATGAGATGGGCCAATGTGCCCTACTTATAGAAAACTAATTATTTTTAATTGCCGTAGTAATTATAGTGTTGGTACAGGGATGGACAAAGTGACTGATAGTACTAAATAGAGCATATTCAGCATATATTTGATGTGCCTTTATATATCAGTGAAGATAGTATGTGACTATTCAGTACACGATGCTTGGACAATTAGCTAGTCATAGGAAAAACAAATATATTTATATTCTTACAGTATATATTTCTAACGTATTTTCTACAGGAAGACTAAAGACAGCTATGAGAACTTGGAACAAAATAGATGACTTCATATATGAACCTAGAGTATGAAAATATTTCTTAGGACATCAAAGCACAAAGGAAAATATTATAAAGACAACTATTGATAATTTTGACTGCTATAGGTAAATATTAATAAAATTTACTAATTACTAGGTGTTAATGGAAAAAACTCAGGAGGATAAAAATTATTTGACTGGTCAGTGTGAAGGAGAGACAAGACAGTAAAATGTACTGTTATTTATAGACTACTTGATATGATATAAAATTGGATATCTTTGGAAGATACTTGATGTAATATTAAGAGTAGTGTTTTTGTCAGATTTACACCTGCTCTCTACATGGTAACACTTTTCTTCTATATACCATTATCATAAAAATGATTTTCATAATTTGACCATAAAAAATATTACTTGCAACATACTAATAAATTCCTAAAGTTATCCCCTTTGCAACATTAATCTTGATGCTACATATACTAACTTGTCGTGGAGAGCCATGTAATTCATCCCTATCATTTTAAATTATGTATGAAGTCTTTGTTAACCAGAAAGCCTCTTAAGGTCTATGTCTGTTTTGTTTCTTCATAATTTGTAGTGTGGGGGGCTGGCCCGGTGGCGCAGCAGTTAAGTTCGCATGTTCCACTTCTCAGTGGTCTGGGGTTTGAAGGTTGGGATCCCGGGTGCGGACATGGCATCCCTTAGCACGCTGTGCTATGGCAGGCGTCCCACATATAAAGTAGAGGAAGATGGGCACGATGTTAGCTCAGGGCCAGGCTTCCTCAGCAAAGAAGAGAAGGACTGGCAGTAGTTAGCTCAGGGGTAATCTTCCTCAAAAAACAAAAAAAAAAAAACAAAAAAAATAATTTTTAGTGTGGGATTCTTTTGTAGATTCTTGTCTTTAAAAAAAGTAAAAGCAGTACTTTGCCCATAAACTACAATAAAGTTAAAACTACTTCTAGTCACCAAAGGACACTATAAATAGAGTTCAAAGACAAATCACAATTGGTGGAAGATAGGTAGCTATCAAATTATTATTATGAAACATTTATAAAGAATTCCTACAAATCTATAAGACAAAGAGCTGCTGCAACTCAATAATATCTCCAAAAAAATCAAAATCAAAAGCAACCCAATTGAAGGGGAAAATACATGAAAATGAATTTTCACAAAAAGGGAAAGTCAAAAAATTCGAAACAAAAATATGTTTAACATGAGCAATACTCAAGAAGATGTAAATTAGAAAATTGAGATACCATTTCACATACATCAAATTGGTAAAATTTTAAATCTTGACTGTATCAAGTGTTGACACAGTAACAAGAACTGTTGTGGCATTAGGAATACAAATAGATAAAAATATTTTGGACAAATAATTTCTAAAAAAGAATAAAGCTTATGTGATCCTGTTAAGTAAATATGGTAAGAAAAACAAAAAACAAAACCTAAAAGTTAAAAGCAGACTAGATTCCCATCAACAGGAAATCCACAAGTAACTTATGATATTTTGGTATAGAAAATGCTATGCAGGAGTTACAGAATCCAGAGCTACACACATAAAAATAGGTACATATCAAAAATAGTTTAAAAAGCAAGTTGCCAAATGACATGCTCAGGCATTTTTAAAGTTTAAAAACTTGTAAAATTACCATATTTTGTTTATGAATACATGTATTCATATCAGACTGTAAATTATCTAAATGATGCAAATTATATTCACCATAGTGGTTGCTTATGAGGAGGGATAGTTAAGATAATTTAACCAAAAATATACTTTTAAAAATTTAAATAAAATTCAAAATAAAATATGGAAAAACACTATTATTTTGATGAAGATGAGGGATGTGAGGGTAAATGTTTATTTTTTAAATAACTTTCTGATTACTTGAAATATTATATATTAAAATAAATCCCATTGAAGAATGCCTTTAAATGTTTATTTTAAAATTTATAGTATAGAATGCACAAAACAATTTTGACAATTAAAATAATGATATGACAATTGCCTAGAAGATATTCATATTTAATATAAACCTGCTGTAATGGAAATGATATGAATGATCTTGACCAAGCAGCATTTAAAGGAGGAGAAAAAGATTAGAAAGAAGTGTAGCAATATGTTGTTCGTTAGCAAATGATCAACAGGGCATTTCATGACAGTGGTGAAAGAATAAATTAGTCTTCATGTTTTTTTAAACATTTGGTTAATTTTCAGAAAGAAAATAGTAATAGAAATATCTCATATCATATTTAAAATGTATTAAATATCTAAACTTTGTGTTATATGTTCCCAAGAAATATTCAGAGAAAATGCTCAAATTACATTTTAAACGTATTAAGTTATTATATTTATATTTTAAAACACTTAAAATACTAGAAGGCCTATCTTGATGTGGGTTGTAGAAGCACAGGATGTACATATGTAAATCTATACGGGGCTATATGTTTGAGATCTATGCACACTACATAGCACGCTGTGCATTTTATTCTGGAGAAAAAGTTACCACTAAGTAGAGGGCAACAATCAGGGAGAGAAATCAGGGAAGATGGTTAGATTTTGAATATACCTTATTGTGATATTTGATTTTGGAAACATATCAGTAGTTTATACATTTAAATAAAAAATTAAAACTTCTAAAAGCAAAATTTTAATTCAAAATAAAATGAAACAAATGAACTTAAAAGGTCTGGCTGACAAAACTTATCTGAACTTAGCTTTTATGTATTAAAAAATAATAAAGTACTGGAATGAAATGAAGGAGGATGCATGGGTAATTTGATAATATGTTTCATCACTCCAAGAATAGAAGACCAGAACCCCATAAGTGAAAATATCAAAATACTTATGTAAATACTTAAAATTTATCTCGAACAGAAGACATAATATCAAAGAAAAAGAATAAAATAATAGAAGAAATTATTAAATAGACACAAACAAAAGCCTACAACTTCCATTAAAAATTGATAAAGGAGAGATGATTTCCATGATAAGAAACATAAACATTCAATACACATATTGTAAGATCTCCTCAAATTTAAAGGAGATATGATTGTTTGTACATTAGATTGCCATAACTGCCATATTGTCAGTTATGTATCTCAACTCTCTATATCATATTTTCATTTTTGTTGTAAGCTCCCCTCTCTTAGATTTTTGGGAGACAAACAACGCAATTCTCATCCTTTTACAATTTTCTTCTCTTGCGGTTGTTTTGAATTGTGTTACTTTTGGCATGACTGTAGTCTAACTAGCACAGAGCTTGCTGTCTAAAGGTCGTTGATGAGGTTTTGCAGTCACGGCTGAAGTCAGACCTGCGTGTGCTTTCTCCCACCTTGTCTCCTTGGCTTTGTGTCCTGTCTCCAACTCCCATACAAAGTCAAGATTCTATTTTGTGTTTAAAAATCTGTGTAGCGACTTGGATTAGAATATTGGAAGAAAAGGATTCCATGTGTTTAGTAAAAACTCAAAACATAAATGAGAAATTGTTGACAAAGCATATTTTTAAAATAATCTTTCAAAATTTTCCACAACTAAAATGCTTAATTTAGCAATCAGAAGAAAGGTAATATTGTGTGTTTTGAAATTATTCTGTCTTAAATAACTATTCTCTAGGATTTCACAGGCGAATTCACAAAAAGAATTTTTAGAAGTTGCCTTTGTGCTGTAAATGATATCTGTGGCCCATCAGTGTGCTTTTGTGGAGTATACAGATAAGGACCTGACAAGACGTTTCAACAAGCTTAATTCTGAGTTGACAGTTCCAAAGAAAGTGCATATTTAGCCTATTTAATTCCATCCGTTTCTAAGAAAAGTCAAATTGCATCCTTCTTGTGAAAAGTAGTTAATTTCAAAATAAAAAGAAAGAATTAAAGTTTAAACAAGTCCTTAAATACCCAAAGCAAACCTTTTAAACATAGCTTTAAAGGAAATATAGATATTACAATTGCTGATTTCTTCTTGTGCCAAAATGATAATTATATCGGATATGGGTATTGAAGAAGTTAAGAGTTAACAACCTGTACTTATTAAGTAATGTGATTTCTACAGCTCAGCTGACTTGACTTCTGAATATAGCCATGAGTCTACTCAGTTGTCTAACATCATCAAAGAGTTATTTTCTCCAACCTGAGAATACACAGATATTCCTATAAAAAGCATTCCTTGCACCATTTCTAGAACCCCAAACATCCAATGAAATAATAAATAAAACTTCACACTTTCACTTGGACAATTGCTAATTAGAGATTATTTTAGTTGCTATTGCACAGGCTTCAGTTTCAGGAGCTCACCTAGACTCTTCTAATATTTTGTTCTTTTCCTTTGTGCTACTGAAAAACTATGAATAGATAATGAACACAAAATTGCTCTCCCTTTAGTGTTAAGCTTCACTATATTTTCTGAAGGTACTAAGTTCTCTCATAAACTCAAACTAATTGTGTGATTCTCAAAAGTCCAAACATATACGTATAGACGTGAACTTATCTACAAACATAGGTACCTGCTTCTGTAGAGAAGATCCTTTCCTTTCAAGAAATTAAAGTTTATTCCAATGATAAAGAAATCTCCAACTATAAGTCTTTACGTGCTTCTTATTATCTTGGTTCTAATGTCACATATGTAAGTGCTAATTTTAATGTTTAGTGATAACTGGCTATGATTTCGTTGGTTCATATAAACACGGGCACTTTCTCCGACTAGCCTTCAATCTCTGTGTGTTGTAATGCATACAACAATATAAGAAATACATGTAAAATTTCACAGCCTCTATATGATTTATTGAATGTAAATGTACATATTTAATTGATGTATGTTGATATACAATATTTAAAAAAAGAAAAGAATAAGAGAGGAAAGAAAGAGAGTGAGACAGAGAGGAAAGACTAAAAACAAATTCCAGTTACTGAATTAGGTCTCAACCCTTTAGCAGCAATACAATTTTCATCGGAAATAATTAATAATGAAGAGTCCATATAAACCTTTTCAACTTTTCCTCCCATATATCATTATTATCGAAAAATAAAGTAAATGGTCATTTGCCGTATATCTGTGTCCAAGAGTGTGTATGTGTGCATACACTCACTGTGCAGGGTAGTAATCATTTCCAAATGTTCTGTGTAAAGCTAAGAACCGTGAGCGCAGCAGTGCTGAAGGACACGTGAAGAGTTGTTTTGGTCATCGTGACTTGTTCCTTTGCTGCTGGTAATCAGCAAAGTGCTGTCACATGGCAGGGAACATTAGACAAATGGTCTGGGGTGAGGTTACATACGTGTGTGCAGTAACCTCCTGTCTGAGTGAAGAGTTAATTGGACACCTATGTGAAACCCTATTGAAAAGCGGCAGTTCCATTAAGCCCTAAGTCAATAAAAACAACATGAGCCTAATTTGTTTTTATTACTACACAAAAGGAAATTATAGAAACATTTAAAATCTGCAGGAATTCGTTGTAGGATATAAATATGCTTACTTGTCTCTCCTTTTTGTTTCTCTAGTTCTGGTCTATGCTCTTCACAGAGGCTTTTTAATATTCAGGATCGGCATTTCTGCCAGGTGAAAGTTAAAGCAAAGTGTCTGGAAAGCCGAATTCCCAATCTAGCGACCACCGGGACCAAAGAGACTGCTCTTTTCAGAATTTCCATTGTAAATCTTTCGCTCACTCAATACTGTTGAGGGCATAGGATCCAACAGCAGCCAGAGAGTTCAAGAGCCCCTGTTCCCTCCTAAGACTCTGTTGGCTCCATTTCCGTATTCGAAATCTGTGAAATGGTGCTCAATTGAAGGTTAAAATGCTACAATATTAATAGGATGCTGCTATTATTTCAGTTTGGGCATTCTGTAGCAATAAGCAAAATAATTAGATTATTTTAAGAGAAGGTATGTTACGTACAAGACCATTTACTCTTAAACCAGACTCCTGGGTTCAAATTTGCCACCAGAGAGCCAGTTTTTTCATCTGTAAAATGGGGATAATAATAATAATACTTACCTCTCAGGGTTGTCCTGAAGATTAAATGTGTTTATTTACGTAAAGCGCTTAAAATAGTTCCTGGCCATTATAAGTACTACTTAATAGTGTGCTATTATTACCTGAATTCTTTACATAAACTCTGATTGTAAGTTAGAAGTTTAATAGTTTGTCAGTATGCACAAATGTTTTTCCTAATATGAACATTTTAGTTAGGCTAAATACTGAATGGGAAAATTAACAATTTAGACCAACACTGTTCCTTTCAACAAAAGGGTTTTTAAATTATTTTAACTTATCAAGCTATTCCAAATATACAAGTAATTTTGTGGTTATAGCTATTGCCTAATGTATAAGCTTTCTGTAATTCACATGTAAAAATAGAAAAATAGCCAAAAATGCTAAATAGTCCTGTCATATCTTCTTGTCTTATTGTAACTAGAGCCAACAAATATTGAGTATGTGTATGGAAATTTGTTAGAAATTGTAGGGGATTAAAAATAGCAGACACGGTTCTGTCTTCAGAGGGCTAACAAAAACATGGAGGGATAGACCAGTAAACAAAAGAATGCGAATTGAGTCAGAAAAGTGAAAGTGGTTTACTAGTGGCTAAAGGTATTATGGGTGAATAGAGAAAGAAGAAATGAATTCCAGCTTAATATCTAGAGTAGAAGTCTCATAGTCATTGAGCACTTACCCCTCTGCCTGTTTGGACCAGGTGCCATGATCAACGGCTGTTACATTTCATGGTGCTTTAAAATATCAAGAACAACACAACACTGTATATTTGTAAGATTCAATAAGTTACTGTGTCTTGTAAATATTTGTAGGTGAGTAATTCCCTGTAGTCCAACTACATAGCACAGAGCAAATGGAAAATAAACACAAAGCAAATATGACAGGTTAGATGTATAATATGTATTATTTAGTACAAATCACACAAATAGAGCAAACACAAACACATGCACATTAAGAAATTACTCTCCACCTTGTTTTAAAAACCTATCCTCTAGTCAAGTTTCTGTTGTAAATAAAAACAGGTTAACCCAGGAATAGCTAGGTAGGTAAAATAGAAAAAAGGCTAGTCATTGCTAACATCGCACTACAAAAATATACATACATTAAAATGTTTATTGCTATGGTTTCAGTTTTAATTTAATTATTAAGGGCTCCCCATTCAACATCTGATAGATGGTATGTGGCTTCCTCTCCATGAAAACAGGAAAAGATTTATCTTTGACTAGGGAAAGAATTATCAATTGTTGTATGTACATCAGCATCATTATGGTGATTTGAATGTCCTCATCCTTCTGCTTTTCCACAGGATAAGAGATATATTAGCAAGTAGGAGTGAATGGGAAAGAAATTCTTGTACGAAAATAGCTACTTGAAACTGCTAAGAAAGCAATTAAACACCTGCCTGATTGAGTGAGCAGGAAGCACGTGGACCTCTCCCACCAGGGTTACAGAGCAGTGAGTGAGTGCAAGAGAGACCTTGAATACAGTGAGTACACAGAAGGTTGGAAGACACAAAAAGGGAAATTCTGAAGTTCCAAGGGAGTGGCTTGGAAGAGAATTCTTAAATACCATAAGAGTAGGAAGGCAGCGTTCAAACACAGGGAAAGCTGATGATTATGGATGAAGGCAAGATGAAGGCGGCGGCTGTGCTTTCCTGCTTGTTTTCCACTCCCGTCAGCATTGCCAGAGAATGAGTGCTTCCTCCCAGCAGAGCATTCAGCTCCAGCGTCTAGTGGGAGAGAAACACAGAACCTTCCTTACCACGCACCCTCTCAAGTTCCGTATGGGCAGCCCTCTGCTCCCAGAGACCCGGACCTCAACCCTGCAGGAAGCCCTTCGCACGTCTCAGGTTCTTGAAAGAGCAACATTTTCCCTTACATTCATGACACTTAGAGGTTCAACTGCCTGCTGCCACCATTATCTCTGTCCTACCTCAGGACTCTCTTATTGACTTTTTGGTTTTCCTACACTTATTTAACCAGTTCTTTATATTAAATTCCGTCTGTTAAATTAACTAGGGGAGGTATTTCTGCTTACGTTTGGGGAAGATAGATAAAGAACATTTTAAAAATTAAAACAAAACAAACCTTAGAGTCAAGAATCCAATATAAGAAAAAATAGAAACTAACAAAGGGAAAGGTCAGTAATGTGCCATAATTTCAAACGATGAAGATTGCAGATGTACAGTATCAGAAAAATCTATATATTTTTTCATATTCCTTGTTGGTGCTTAATCAGTAGAATGTCATTTCTACACTGAGGAAAGCCAAATTTCCAAAAGCCTGTTAAAGGCTCTCAGGATTCATTTATTTTGCTTATTACACTTCCAAGCTGTGAGCTCATTTCTCAAATAAGACTTAATAGATGTCAGTGTTGAGGGGATTTCAAATTCATCCCCAAATTTATGGCTCTTACTTCAAGGATGAAAGATGATTGCTGAAGCCAAAATGACAGAAAAAAAAGTACTTGTCTAGGAAAGAATCAAATCTGATTTAGAAGAAAGCTTACATTCTTTATAATACTGACCCCCACAGAATAAATATATTTGTATATCACTAGGATTTTTCCAACTTTTATTAATTATTCTACTTGAACATCGTGTATAAGTTTTCCAGTTCTAATTACACTTGGATTTTCATACTATGCTTCGCTGGGACTAATAAATATTGCTATTGATTTTTTAAAGCAAATTTTTGCCATAACTAAAATGTTCAACTATGTGTCAATTTTATTTAAAGAATAGAATGTTACCATATAGTTACAAGTTTTTGGTTTTTAATACAATTTCTCTGAGTCATTTAAAGACTACAGTGACTAGGGAACATAATCAAGGTCATTCATTTTTAAGACAATCATAATAAAGGAGTTAGAATGATTGCTTTTGTTTGAGGAAGTCAATATCAACATTATCTATAGCATAATTAATAGTCATATACTTACTCAAAATGAATCTACATCCTTAACTGTTAAACTGTTTCTTAAGCATCCTTTTAGGAACTTTTTTTTTTTTTGGTTTATTGACAGTTCAACATTTTGAGACAAATATCACTTATACCTACAGAACATCTAACACTTCTATGATACTTGGCTCTACGAGCTTGTACCTACTCTCCTTGGCAGCTAAGAAGGGAAATGATTTTAATATATGTTACAAAGTTATTCCTCAGAGCTCGTGAGACATAAAGGACAGGAGATTTTTCTACCAATCCTTTCTCATATATCTTTCAATTTTCTATATTTATACTATGATGATTATAAAATCTTCTATAAAGAATAAAAAGATTATTAAACCATCTAAATGAATTTTGAAAAATTAACATCATAAGAACTTTCACTTCTTACATTCTCTTTTTCCTAATTCTTCTGACATGCTTTTCATTACAGCCTACTACTAAAACATATTTTCAGTAAAATGTATTTTTTCTACTATGAACTTAAGTAAAAAATTTATACATTTAAAAAAGACTAATTAAATATACAAAATGTTAATGACAACTCCACCTTCTCATTGTTGATATTTTTGGCCTTTGGTCTTTCCTCTGTTTTCCAAGTTCTCTATGATAAATATGCATTACTGTTATTATCATGAAAATTCAATTAGTTAAAATGAATCTCATCACTATAATGCTCAACTTGAATAATTGAATAAACTTGAATAAATTTCAGTTCTCTACTATTTTAAAATATTTTTTCCTTAAAAAGGTTATATTTTACTACTTATCTCTTTTACTTCTTGTACTCTGGTATACAGACACCAAGAGTGAATTAAACATGTCAGGATTTTATTATGGTTGATGCCTGTGCAATAGGAAATAGGATAGAGCCAGTGAATGCTGGGAGAGCTCTCAGACCTCGAAGAGAGTCCAACCCCAAGTGAAGGAGAGAGGAGAGATGGTTGGGTGCAAGCATCCTAGACTGCTGAGCACTCTAAAAGAAGATTCAGAAAAGCCATTAGGGATCTCTTGAACTAAGGAAGACAAGGCAGACAACGCTTCCTGTGTCTTCCAAGGACAGGTGTGTTTTATACCCCTTTCATGCTAAGTCATTGGTGGAGATAACATACAGGAGGTTTCTATTCTGCAAAAACATGGAGATGGATGGAAAAATACAGCAGCTTGGTTAATTTTGCCTTCTGTAGTAAGAGGTCTGCACTGGGCATTATCGTGGTCACCACATAGTCAAAAGTTTCTTTCTCTAAATCTAGATCATTTTCATTAGCTTAAATTTGAGTAACCCTTTTTATGGCCCTTTATTATAAACTTTATTTCTGCTGATGTAAATGACCCACAATCTTTGTCTTATTCAAATTCAACCTCTCCTTGTAGGCCAGATTCAAGGTTCTTGAAGACTTGCATTCACATCTGACTTAATGGCTTGCATTGTACATCATAAATAATGCAGCACAATATTGTATTGTTTTGTGCTATTATTAACACAATTAAATTGATAATAAAAACAATACTTTTACACTGTTTTGTGGTTTGTAACTATTTTATTCATGTCACATCATTGATTCTGCTTCAAAACAAAAGTCCTAAAAAAAGACAAACAAGGAAACTGAGCTTGAAATGACCCTATTTATGCATGTTCAAATTAGTTCAGATAGGTTAAGTGATTTTACAAGGCCAACCAATTACATAACATCATAATTATATATATAGTTTATTGTTACAGCCCTAGCCGTAGTGAAATTATATTGACCCTTCCTAACTGAAGGCAAGTTTGCCTTCCTTATGGAATGAAAAGGCAACAAATCTCCATGTACTGTGACAGTATCTGACACTCTTTCCCATCATCGCTTCTGTGAACTTTTGGAAAGAAAAAGCAGCATCAGCAAAAACCTGTTGTTGACATCCACCTTTCACTATATACACATTACTTTTCTGAGTTCCAAACTTGAAGTTAGGCCCAGAATCATGTTTATTTCATGTGTTTCCACTCCATCGGGTAAGACAGGACTATTCTGTTTCATAATGCAGTAGAAGAAAATCCAGAATGATGCCTGGAATAGAGTAGGTACTCAGAAGTGTTTTGTAAACCAGTAAATTTATAGAATGAATATTTGGACTAAGGTACAGTTTCTATAGTTTTCCATAATGTTTAATAAGTTGCTTTACAGACCCCATTATTGCACATTCCATTTCTTCTGATTGAATAGATTTACAGAAATATGTTCAAATATAAAAAGATGCAGGAGGATTAGGTTTAATACTCTATTATTAAATGCTACTTGCAATTGATTTGTGGTCAGATATTGTAGCCAACACACAGGGTATATCTTTTTGCCAATTATATCTTCTTTGACATTTAATGATATTTTCCTTTAGTTTATGCACATTTATATACACATTCCATATAGACCATTATTTTAATGTTTTCTGATCTATGAAATTTCCATTTCAGGAACTATTTTGGTACATCTGTTTAGTTTTGTAGTCATTGTTTCACATTAAACTTAATCCAGAAAGTAAATAGCATCTGTGTTAACCACAAGCCTTTTCATTATTCTGAAATATAGAATTTCAGCCTGTTGAAATGTACATCCTCAAACACATTTTGGTTTTTTGTTGTTAATGTTTTCCAAAATGGGCAAATCTAAGCCTTTACAAGTCTGCTGTTGCCACAGAAGACTGACAGCTTGACCAGACACACAATTCTAAAATCAGCTTCCCTCTCAATGTTCTTTAAATGGTTCTTTATTTTCAGCTTTTAAATAATAGGTTTAAGGCCAGTCTGCTTTTTATCCTCTTCTGGTGACTTTTTTCCTATCTCCTATGATTGTAATTTGCCTCCTAATCTCAGAATTCAAAGTTTTACTTTGGGTAAGTAAAATGGATCTCTTTTATTAGTTTTGCCTAAAATGTAGTACTTCAAAAAAATATTGACCCTTCTTAACTGAAGGAAGGGTTGCTTTCCTTCTGGAAAAAAAGGCAACAAATATCTATAATATTGTGACAGTATCTGAAAAATATTAGGGATATCTCCTCCAAAGCCTGGAATATTTTGTTTCACGTTTGTTTTCTTTTCTAGTCTGTATAATTTTATTTTCCTCCTCAGTAACAGAAAAATGCTTTAAGTATTGCTTCTTCCTCCCTCACGTCTATTTTTGCTTTTACTGTTTTCACCCTAATATCCTTTTCCTCTATGTTTTGAGTGACACTGGGCTGGATTTTCTGATAATCTGCTATACCACTCTTTATGAGGCTGATTTTGGCTATGTCTCCTGTTTTAGTGTTTTGCTGGCTTACTTTTCTCACCTGTCTCACTCTTCATGGTGGACTGCTCTTTCTGTTCTAGTTGTTATTGTTTAATTCATAATCAGACAGTATTAATTCTAAGATTAATTAAATTCGTTTTGTTTGCTTTTTTCCCTATTTACTCATTCTTGAAAAAGGAAGTTTTATCTGAGCTTCAAATTTTCTAAAGAAATATTGATTTACATTGATTCTAATTATTTGTGTTCATTGTTATGGTTATATCTGCTTTCTTTAATTGACAAAAAAAGCCAGAATACTAATATGAGTAGACTAGAGCCCATTTTAGATCTAATAGCATCAAATCTGTTTATCTGACTTTTTGTCTGCTTTGGTTTTCCTTGAGCTTCATTTCTAGTTACGTAACTTTCTAAATTAAGGGTATGTGGAGACCGGAATCACTATCAGATATGTCAGCATTCTCCTAGTCTGTTTCAGGTCCAGTTATTTCTGAAAGTTTCCTTCTTTGAATGGGGGGAGAAAGAGTGAATGGATCCTTGTCTTTCACCACATGCGTGCAGGTAAAAGCAGGAATGAATGCCCAGGGTTTGGTTCTTAAAGACTGAAAGTCTTTGAGCCAAAGAAGAAAGCAAGGTAGAATGGATTAAACGCCTTTTGTCTTCCTTCTGGATGACGTATCTATTTTGTTTCACGTGAAAATCCATGCGTAGGTCACGGTTTGTATCCTATCACAAAATGTAACCTCATGGAATTTAAAGCTGCCAGGATGATCCTACTCCATTCTGGTGCAGGGCACGGCAGTCTCGGTTTGGGGTAGAGATGTGGGAGCTTAGCTCTCTTTCTGTTTTCGTAGGTATTTTGGTTAGACTTTAAGAGAAGTTGCATCAGGTGTCTGCCAGATATCAATTTAAACTGAGCTCTGAATATTGCCTTTTAAATCTGAAGCCCAATAAAAATAGGAGTTTCATTTTCAATGTTAAGCATAACAATTTTAAATGTTAATACAATAACATTTAGTAGCATTTTCTTCCCAAATCACAGGAGTGTAATATAGTGAATCCATTGTATTATTTGATCTAGATATCTGTTTTACTTAGATCAGCTTTTCAGAGGTAATGAATAAGCTTATCATGATTGTCTCATCTTCCCCATAATCTTTTATGGCACTGAGTAAGAGGCTTGACAGAAATATGCCACGGTTGAAGGAGTAAATTGACTTTTTCTTGCAATAGTGTTATTAATTAATTCTACATGAAATCCTCTTTTACTTGCTTTGTAGAATATGTAAATAATGGTACATCGTATGTACTATTGTTTTCCTTTTGTTCAAAAAAATTATAAATAATATTACAATTTATTTGGTTAAGACCTATTTTTAAATTTTGTGCTTAGAACTGCCAAAAGCAAATGAAACTGACTTCGTGCCTGCAAGAAGCACCCTTTTGTTAAGGCAATGCCAATTACAATTCACTGCTCTATAGCCCTGCAAAAACAATCTTTTATAAATCCTTTAAGATATATAAATGATTTAACAATAATTTCTCTGGCTTTTGAAAAGTAAAAACTAAACCAAACAAAGAAACACAAAAACAAAACAAAACAAAACAAATACAGTTCTTAGGAAAGAAAGAGCCAAAACAATGACAGATTTATATCTAACCAACAAATTTTTATTGCACTCCTACTATTTTACAAATGACTAGGATTTTAAATACAGCATGGTGTTACTTGACTACGTGAAAAGAAGATAAATGCATTAAAGAACACCTGACTTAGTTATTAAAAAGAATATTTAATAAAGTTCTGAATCTAGAGAACATTATTGAAATATTTAATCTAAGT
Organism: Equus quagga; assembly: GCF_021613505.1. Taxonomy (NCBI): domain Eukaryota; kingdom Metazoa; phylum Chordata; class Mammalia; order Perissodactyla; family Equidae; genus Equus; species Equus quagga. The sequence continues at coordinate 24,036,541 of NC_060274.1, forward strand.
CTTTAGATGAAATGATTATGGCAGAACATTATGCATGCACAAAATGCAAAATAGTTACTTTTATTCAAACACCTGTGTAACAGAAACGGCAGTTTGACAAAATGAGTAGAACTGAAATAGGGATAGTCTTCATTTTTGTCTTTTTCTTCCTTTAAAACTGTTTGACAGGGGCCGGCCCCGTGGTCCAGTGGTTAAGTTTGCCAGCTCTGCTTGGCGGCCTGGGATTTCCCTGGTTCAGATCCTGGGCGCAGACGTGGAACGGCTCATCAGGCCATGCTGAGGCAGGGTCCCACATAGCACAACCACAGGCACTCACAACTAGAATATACAACTATGGACTGAGGAGTTTTGGGGAGAAGCAGCAGAAAAAAAGACGATTGGCAACAGTTGTTAGCTCAGGTGCCAATCTTTAAGAAAGAAAAAAAACTTTGATGGTCAGGCTGCAAGGGGGTTCTTCTCAAGGAAATAAGTGAGGAATGAAGGAGGTGACATGTTTAATGTTGCTATATTACTTGCCTTTTTCAACTAACTAACCCCTTTTCCACTGAGATCTTGCTGTCAGGACGATTATGTCTCATTCATTGTCATCAAATAACTCACTACCACTTAGCCACTATTTTTGTTTATGAAGTCTTAGGATCCCTTTCTTAAAATTTGTGTTTATAGAAAAATCCATGTATGCTTTTTATGCATTCCATAAAATAATTTTATTATATAATGCAACTGATTTAATCATTTAGGCCTACCTAATTAAAAATTAAATAGTTTTAGATTATTATGGAATATAAAAGATGTATCAAGTACAAATTTTTATTCATGTTGCTGATATTATTAATATACATCTTGAAAACATATGTATATTTGTCTTCCATATCCTCATTTTTTGAATATCTTAAAAAACCATTGAAATATTTACGATTATTGTGAGATTTGCATGAATATCAATAGACCTAAGAGACTAAAGAACAGATTACTAAAAGTCTTCTGTTATAATTTAAACGTCTTGTGCAGAAGTAACGCACCTGTTTTCATTCTTCACCTACATTGGACACAGATATTATTACCGTTTTCTAAAGAGTAAGGCTTTTCCAGTCCACCTGTGGTAGGCTGAATGACGTCTCTCCAAATCTCCAAGCGCTCAGCCCTGAAGCCTGTGAATGTGGCCTTAGGCGACAGACAAAGAGATTTACAGATACAATTACATTAAGGAACTTGAGTTGGGACACCCTGACTGACTAATACACCTTCTCTCCTTCTGTCTGTCTCCCTCTGACTCTCCAAGGATACATGTGATTGCATTAGGAGCCACCTACACATCCAGGAAAATCACACACACACACACACACACACACACACACACACGTATATATACACCATAGCCTACATGTTTATCTCTCCAAAGTCTGCAGAGTAGATTGGCAGCATAGAGATCTGTTGACGTAGCTTGAGTGTGAAGGCAGTCTGCTGACAGAATTCCCTGTTCCTTGGAGGAAGTCAATCTTTTTCTTAAGGCTTTCACCTGTGTTCACTGAGTGGATGAGTTCCACACACGTTATGGTAGGTCATCTGCTTTACTCATTTACTAACTGAAATGTTAAAAATACCTTCAAAGCAACTTCCAGATGTATTTAACCAAATATCTAGGTATTATGTTCTAGCCAAGTTGAAATAGAAAATTAACCATCACAGAAGGCAACGTATCCAACAATTGAGAGATTGGAATGACAAAAAACAGAGAATGATGGTAGCCACTGAAAGCTCCAAGAGGCAGAGAACTGAACCTCTCCTAGAGCTTGTGGTGGAAGAGCATCTCTGCCATTCCCTCGATTTGAGCCCAGGGATGCTCATGTGTGCTAATGCCAGTCTTGTCTCTGAAAGGAAGTTTCCCTGCTAGGTGGCACTAGGGCTCAGTGCAGAACAGACAGACCTGTGACCAATGAGGGGTCCAGTTTTCAGTCATACAATATAAAGGAATCATTAAAAAATCCCATTTATCTTAAAGGAAATTTAAGTGATATTAGCTGATAAAGCGATATTTTTTGAAATTATATTTTAAATGATTTCTAAGTGAAGTTAATTTTTCAAATTACTATCTAAAATGTACTACTAAGCTTCATTTTGATTTTGTAACTCACTGCAATGTGAACACCGTGGGGTCAGGCACCCCTGTTTTGATAACTAATATGTTCCCCCATCATCCAGCCATGCTTATCACATCAAAGGAAATCTGTAAATGCTTGTTAAAGAAACAAATAAATCATATTCACAAATTTTAATTTTCATATATTTATGACACTTCAAAATACTTTGAAAATAAAATCTTGTCCCCACATTCTAAGTAAGAAAAATCCCTCAGCTGTTTTTTAAGCTTTTACAACATAAATAAAATGATTTATGTGTATGTATATGCTTATAAAGCATACTTTGATTTTATAGATGTGGTAACTTGTGAAATATCACTGCATGTAGTATCAATATCACATAATTTTTGGTCCATGAACACTATGTCAATTGCTTTGAAAGCAAACTAGGCTAGGGGCCAGCCCAGTGGCATAGAGGTTAAGTCCCCATACACCCCTTCAGTGACCTATGGTTTGCAGGTTTGGATCCCAGGCTCAGACCTACACGTTGCTCATCAAGCTGTGCTGTGGCAGCATCCCACAAAATAGCGGAAGATGGGCACAGTTGTTAGCTCAGTAACAGTCTTCCTTAAACAAAAAGAGGAAGATTGGTAACAGATGTTAGCTCAGGGCTAATCTTCCTCACCAAAACAAACAAACAAACAAAACCTAGGCTATTTAAGTATGAGTAATATCTATGGCTTTGATAAGTGTTTTGATATTGGTTAACTCCTCATTATTAACACATGTGCACTTCGTAGCTGACTGTAAATGAAGAGACTAAAAGTTTCTAATATAAAATTAATTAAATTACTTAAAAATAAAAGATAAAAGTATTCAATAATTGTGTTCCAAATTAAAACAACTCATTTGAAATTAGAATTGTATGAATGGAAAAGTAAGTATTGATGCATTCGAATATTTTTTCTGAACTGTTACATAAAATTCAATGGAAACCACTTCAATGAAAAATATTTTACTTTTATAAATTTGTTTCCCTCTCACTAAGATCTTCTCCAGTAATATGAATTTTAATTTGCATGATTTATCACACTTTAACATTTATTGGCTTGATTAATGGATGTTCTGTGGTGATACTCATCCTGACTTCTGAAAATGTGTTGAATTTATCATGTTATATGGGCATAAAAAGGATGAGAAAGTGGTGCATTAGTTTCCTGTAGCTGGTGCAGCAAATTGCTTTAGACTGGGTACATGAAAAGCGATGAATTTATTCTTTCACAGTCTGAAGGCCAGAAATCCTAAGTCAGGATCAATGGCTGACATCAAGGAATTGGCAGAGTTGTACTCCTTATGGAGACTCTGAGGGTGACTCTGTCCCTGTCCTCTTCTAGCTTGTGGGGTTTACCGGCTTTCCTTGGTTTGTGGCCACATCACTGCGATCTGCCTCGTGGCCACATTGCCTTTCCCCCTACTGTCTGGTTCAAATTGTTCTCTGCCTTCCAATCATAAGGATAGATGTGATTACATTGAAGGCCCACCCAATAATCCAGGACAATTCCCCTGTCACAGGACCTTTAGCTAAATCACATCCGTAAAGCCCTTTTTTCCATATAATGTAACATTAGCAGAGATTGGGATGCAGATACCTTTTTTTTTCCAGCAGGAGGAGGCATCTTTCAGCCTACTGAAGTCCACCCACCATCTGCTTCCAAAGATTCACATCCATCTCAAATGCAAAATACTTTAAATTTATCTCACCTATCACAAGATTATCAACCTGTTACAACATTAACTCAAGTCTAAAATCTCATCTAAACATCATTTTCCCCAAAGTCCAGAATCTTATCATGTAAATGATCAAAATCAGGGATGGGTAAGACTCTGTGTAGGATTCATCCTGGGGCTAAATTCTTCTTCATTTCTGAACCTGTGAAACTACACAAAAAATGCACCTGTTCCCAAAATACAGTGCTTGGATAGGCATAAGAAAAAAGCTGTAGAACTTCCTGTTTCAAAAGGTAGAAAATGGAAGGAAGAAAGGAGTCATTGGTTCTAAGAAAATTAGAAATCCAGCAGAGCAAATTCTATTAGGTTTCAAGGCTTGGTAATAATCTTCTGTGTTTTGAGGGCTCTGCTCTAAGGGCCCAAGAGCACCCTCAGGGAATGAGGCTCTATTCTTGAGAATGAGGCTTTGCTCTTGGAGACATTCTCCCTTTCTATGAAGGGTAGCATGTATTTGCAGTGGTGTGATTTTTATCAACTTGTTTCCTACCTGAAGAATTTGGGGAACTCAGCAGCCTTTATTCATTTCATTTTGTCACTGTCCATTTTTGTACGAGCTCCCAGTGCATCTGTTGCCATAACATTTTCAAAAATCTTGTGGGTCTCCTGTGTATGTTACAAGGATTCACATTATTAGACAAGAGGTACCCCCACAGATCTTTCCTAGAAGATATCATCTCTATGCTGGTTTATGCTGAGATGGTTGAGCGGATCCATGAAGCACACACTTAATTTTCACCTTTTTGATCCTTTTGAGGCATGAGTCAACGTTGGCCCAGCCACATATTTGGCATTTTCTTTAACGCACACTTCTAACAGCAAATATCCTAATTTTAGTGCCTTTTTCAGTCAGGATAAGCTGAAAATTTCCCAAACCACCGAGGCATGGTACATTTTTGTTTAACAGCCTTTCCTTCAATTTATCTCTTTCCTCTAGAATTTTAATATAAGCAACAAGAATAAACCAGACCACACCTTTGACACTTTGCTTGGAAATCTCTTCAGCTAAATACTCAAGTTCACAGCTTACAAATTCTACTTTCCACATAACTCTAGGTCAGATTCAGCTAGGTTTTCTGTAACTATACAACAAGGATAGCTTTTCCTCCAGTTTCCAAAACCATGCTCCTTATTTTCCTCTGAGCCTCATGAGAGGAGAGAGGGATGAACAAGCACAACACAGAGAATCTTTAGGGCAGTGAACTGCTCTGTTAAATATCATAAAAGTGGAGACATATCATTATGAAATTTGCCCAAAGCAAAATAATATGCAACACCAACACCAAGCCTAATATAAACTATGGACTCTGGCTGATAACAATGTGTCAATGTCAGCCTATCAATTGTATCAAATGTACCACCCTGCTTGGGGGGGAGTTGATAGTGGGAGAGGCTATGTGTGTGTGGAATCAGAGAGTATATGAAAATCTTGTGATCTTCTGCTAGTTTTTGCTGTGGAACTAAAACTGCTCTAAAAAATAAAAGTCTGTTAAAAATCATATGCTCAAACAATATTGACTTTTAAATAAAATCTGTAGCCCTGTTCATTATAGAAGATTGAAATGTAAATATATCAGAAGATTATTCTGCCAAAGGATAAGTCTTGTTTGAATTTCAAATCGATCAGAAAATGAAGAGGAAAACTGAGGACGTTTTACTGAAGGACAAAATTTTCAGTAACATATTTTCTTTCTTGCACATACTCCAGGAAAATGCTCTAGAACGCTCTATAAGCACAGTGGAAATTCAGGTAAATGAACAGTTTTATAGTCCATAGCATTTTAATTAGGCATATGCTACAAACATGGCAAAATGTACTTATTGTTCACATAATGTATACAATGTGCATGCATTCGTTTGCTAAGGCTGCCATAATAAAGTACCATAGACTGGCTGGTTTAAACAACAGAAAATTATTTTCTCAGAATTCTGAAGGTTGGAAGTCTAAGATCAAAGTATTGGCAGGGTTAATTTCTTCTGAGGCCTCTCTCCTTGTCTTCTGGATGGCCATTTTCTCCCTCTGTCTTTATAGGGTCTTTTTTTCTGTGTGTGCCTAATATGTATCCTAATAATCTTCTCTTCTTATAAGGACACCAGTTATACTGGAGTAGAACAAACTGTATTGACCTCATTTAACCTTAATTTCCTCTGTAAAGGCCCTACTTTCAAACAGTCACATTCTGAGTTACTGGGGGTTATGACATCAACATACGAATGGGGGGGGCACAATTCAGCCCATAAGAGCACACATGTACAGACATAAACTATGTGCATATTTCACATTGCATAAATTTACAAAATTGTACTAGAATAATCACAATAGTAATTTCTTCTAGAAAAGTGAGAAGATGGGTCAGGGCTCATTGTTTAAAATAAACATTTGCAGTATATCTTAATTTCATCATGGAACATAATATATACATATAGAATGGTGTATCCACAACAAGCATAAAACCAAAAGAATCTTCCCAGGCTAGATAGACTCATAAAACCAAATGCAGATCAATAATAGAATGGCCCCAGTTCCCAGTAGGATGCATGTGTTCTCTTTTAACACTACCAGCAAGGGTGACCACTAGCATGACTTCTAACATGATATATTAGTTTTGCCCCATTTTGTACTTTGTAAAAAGGCAAACATATATTATGAACTCTTCTTTGTCTCCAGGTAAAAGAAGAATTTTAGGTATAATTGAAATAAAGTTAACTTCACATGTCTAAAATGTGCAATTTGATGTTTTGCCATAAGTACATACACCCCTGAGATCATCACCACAATCAAGGTAGTGCCCATATCTAAACTCCCGAAAGCTTCCGGCGCCACTTCGTACATCCTCCCTCCTGTTCCTGCCTACCCCACTCACAGGAGACTGCTGATCTGCTTTCTGCCATTATTGTTTAGTTGTTATTTTGTAGAAGTTTATATAAATAAAAGCATACAATTTCTCTCTTTTTTTTTACATGGCTTCTTTCACTGAGCATAATTATTTTGAGATTTATCCTCCAATAAAGGGCCCCATTACAAAACAGAAAAGGCACAAAAAAACAGTAAAAATAAAAAAGAGATCATGATAAGAGATATTGCAAATTTTAGAAGATTATGAGAGAATATTGTAAAAGTACATCACATAAAAATAGAAAATTTAGTTTAAATGAACACATTATTAGAAAGTTATAATTTTACCCAAGTGAAATTATTTTAGAGAAAAAGGAAATGTGAATCAATATGCTTTAAAGAACAGAGTGTTAAAAAGTTAATTGTATTTCTATATCCTAACAAAGAATAATTCAAAGTTTAAATAGGAATAGAACGGTTCACAATATCATCAAGCATAAAGAACCTAGGGATAAAGTTAACTAAATATGCAGAAGTTTTGTACACTGAAACTACAAAAACATTACTGAGAGAAAATAGAGATGATCTAAATAACGGAGAACTATACTGCGTCCGTGGGCTGGAAGATTCAATAGCGTTAAGAAGTTAATTTCCACAAATAGTGTTAAGAAGTTAAATTCCACAAAAAATCTAAGATTCGATCAAAATCCCAATAGGTGTTTTTGTATACAGTGTCAAACTGTTCATAAAATTTGTATGGAAATTCAATAGACTTAAAAGACAAAAATTTTGAAAAATAAGAATAAAATTGGAGAACTTAGAAAATTTGATTTTAAGATTTACTAAAAAGTCCCATTAATCAAGGTAACATAGTATTGGCAGGAGGATAGAAACATAGATCAATTGAAGAGAACTAAGAGTCCAGAAATAGACCCAAATAGATGTGTCAATTGATTTTCAGCAAGCATGCCCAGTTAGTTCAACAGGGAAAAGCTGGTCTTCAACAAATGGTGCTGGCGCAGTGGGCTTATCATATGCAAAAATATGAGCCACAAAGACCTCATACTATACTCAAAAGTCAAATCAAAATATATCATAGACCTAAATGTAACACAAAACTATAAATGAAAACATATGTTTATCCAAAGAAGTCTTATACTTTAAAGATCTTAGAATTTTTATTCAAAATGGCAAAAAAAAAAAAACAACACAAATGCTTCTCAACAGGTAGCTAGATAAACAATCTGTCCTATATACATAAAATAGAGCGTTATCCAGCAAAAAAAAAAAACAAAGCTATTAATACATGCAACAACATGAGTCAATCTCAAAAGTATTACGTTAAGCAAATGAAGCCATACACCAAAGACTATACAGGTTATGATTCTGTTTGTGTCAAATTCTGGAAATAGTAAACTTACGATGATAGAAAGCAGTCGTGTTCTCCAGAGCACAGGTGGAGAAAGGAAATTTACTGCAAAGGAGCACAAGATAATTACATAAGCTGACGACATTTTCTGTAACATAGCTATGGTGGTGGTTACACTACTGCACATATTTACCAAGACTGTTAAAATGGGGAATTGTATGTAAATTTAAACTATTTAAAAATAGAATAAAACTATTTAAAAAGAAATATTGCCATGAAGACTAAGATGTTTTAAAATATGAGTCCTACCATAATTAAAAGATAATTCCCATTTATATATTTATCTATTTATTTATTTTTGAGGAAGATTAGTCCTGAACTAATACTACCAGTCCTCCTCTTTTTTTTCACTTTTATTTATTTATTTAGTTTTTATTGAGTTAATGGTAGGTTACAATCTTGTGAAATTTCAGTTGTACATTATTGTCTGTCAGTCATGTTGTAGGTGCACCCCTTCACCCTTTGTGCCCGCTCCCCACCCCACCTTTCCCCTGGTAGCCACTAATCTGTTCTCTTTGTTTACATTTTTAAGTTCCTCATATGAGTGGAGTCATACAGAGATTGTCCTTCTCTAACTGGCTTATTTCACTTAACATAATTCCCTCAAGGTCCATCCATGTTGTTGCAAATGGAACGATTTTGTTCTTTTTTATGGCTGAGTAGTATTCCATTGTGTATATATATATATATATATATATATATATATATATATATATATACCACAGCTTCTTTATCCAATCATCAGTTGATGGGCACTTGGATTGCTTCCACATCTTGGCTATTGTAAAGAATGCTGCAATGAACATTGGGGTGCATGGGACTTTTGGAATTGCTGACTTCAAGCTCTTTGGATAGATACCCAGTAGTGGGATAGCTGGGTCGTATGGTAGTTCTATTTTTAATTTTTTGAGGAATCTCCATACTGTTTTCCATAGTGGCTGCACCAGTTTGCATTCCCACCAGCAGTGTATGAGGGTTCCTTTTTCTCCACAACCTCTCCAACATTTGCTAGTATTTGTTTTAGTTATTTTTGTCATTATAATGTGTGCAAGGTGATATCTTAGTGTAGTTTTGATTTGCATTTCCCTGATGATCAGCAATGTTGAACATCTTTTCATGTGCCTATTGGCCATCAGTATATCTTCTTTGGAGAAATGTCTGTTCATGTCTCCTGCCCATTTTTTGATTGTGTTGTTTGATTTTTTTGTTGTTGAGTTGTGTGAGTTCTTTATATATTGTGGATATTAAGCCTTTGTTGGATGTATGACTTGCAAATATTTTTTCCCAGTTAGTGGGGTTTTTTTTTGTTTCAATCCTGTTTTCCTTTGCCTTGAAGAAGCTCTTTAGTCTGATGAAGTCCCATTTGTTTATTCTTTCTATTGCTTCCCTTGTCTGAGAAGACATGGTGTCCGAAAAGATCCTTTCGATACTGATGTCAAAGAGTGTACTGCCTACGTTTTCTTCTAGAAGCCTTATGGTTTCAGATCTCACCTTTAGGTCTTTGATCCATTTTGAGTTTATTTTGGTGAATGGTGAAAAAGAATGGTCAATTTTCATTCTTTTACATGTGGCTTTCCAGTTTTCCCAGCACCATTTGTTGAAGAGACTTTCTTTTCTCCATTGTATGACCTCAGCTCCTTTGTCGAAGATTAGCTGTCCACAGATGTGTGGTTTTACTTCTGGGATTTCAATTATGTTCCATTGATCTGTGCACCTGTTTTTGTACCAGTACCATGCTGTTTTGATTACTGTAGCTTTGGAATATGTTTTAAGGTCAGGGATAGTGATGCCTCCAGCTTTGTTCTTCTTTCTCAGGATTGCTTTAGAAATTTGAGGTCTTTTGTTGCCCCATATGAATTTTAGGATTCTTTGTTCTATTTCTTTAAAGAATGTCATTGGGATTCTGATTGGGATGGTGTTGAATCTGTAGATTGCTTTAGGTAGAATGAACATTTTAACTATGTTTATTCTTCCAATCCATGTGCATGGAATGTCTTTCCATCTCTTTATGTCATCATCCGTTTCTTTCAGAAAAGCCTTGTAATTTTCGTTGTATAGGTCTTTACTTCCTTAGTTAAATTCACCCCAAGGTATTTTATTCTTTTTGTTGTGATTGTGAATGGTTTTGTGTTCTTGAGTTCTTTTTCTGTTAGTTCATTAGTAGAGTATAGAAATGCGACTGATTTATGTAAATTGGTTTTATACCCTGCAACTTTGCTGTAGTTGTTGATTACTTCTAAAAGTTTTCCAATGGATTCTTTGGGGTTTTCTATATATAAGATCATTTCATCTGCAAACAGGGAGAGTTTCACTTCTTCCCTCCCTATTTGGATTCCTTTTATTCCTTTTTCTTGCCTAATTGCTCTGGCCAAAACCTCCAGTACTATGTTAAATAAGAGTGGTGATAGAGGGCATCCTTGTCTCATTCCTGTTCTCAGGGGATGGCGCTCAGTTTTTGCCCATTGAGAATGATGTTGGCTGTGGGTTTGTCGTATATGGCCTTTATTATGTTGAGGTAGTTCCCTTCTATCCCCATTTTGTTCAGAGTTTTTATCATAAATGACTGTTGGATCTTGTCAATGCTTTCTCTGCATCTATTGAGATGATCATGTGGTTTTTATTCCTCAGTTTGTTGATGTGGTGTATCACGTTGATTGATTTGGAGACACTGAGCCATCATTGTGTCCCTGGTATGAATCCCACCTGATCATGATGTATGATCCTTTTGATGAATTGCTGAATTCAGGTTGCCAAAGTTTTGTTGAGAATTTTTCCATCTATGTTCATCAGTGATATTGGCCTGTAAGTTCTCCTTTTTCGTGCTGTCCTTGTCAGGCTTTGGTATCAGCATGATGTTGGCCTCATAGAATGTGTTAGGAAGTGTTCCATCCTCCCTAATTTTTGGAATAGCTTGAAAAGGATAGGTATTAAATCCTCTCTGAAAGTTTGGTAGAATTCCCCAGGAAAGCCATCTGTTCCTGGAGTTTTATTCTTTTGCATGCTTTTGATTGCTGTTTCAATCTCTTTCCTTGTGATTGGTCTGTTCAAATTGTCTGCTTCTTCTTGACTAAGCTTGCGGAGATTGTAGGAGTCCAAGAATTTATCCATTTCCTCTAGGTTATCCATTTTGCTGGCATATAGTTTTTCATAGTATTCTCTTATAATCCATTGTGTTTCTGTGGAGTCTGTTGTTATTTCTCCTCTTTCATTTCTGATTTTGTTCATTTGAGCTTTCTCCCTTTTTTTCTTTGTAAGTCTGGCTACAGGTTTGTCAATTTTTATTTTCTCAAAGAACCAGCTCTTGGTTTCATTGATCCTTCCTACTGCCTTTTTTGTTTCAATAGCATTTATTTATGCTCTGATTTTTATTATTTCTCTCCTTCTGCTGACTTTGGGCTTTGTTTGTTTTTCTTGCTCTAATTCAGTTAGGTGTAGTTTAAGATTGCTTATTTGGGATTTTTCTTGTTTGTTAAGATGTGCCTGTATTGCGATGAATTTTCCTCTTCATACAGTTTTTGCTGTATCCCATATGAGTCGGTATGGCATGTTATCATTTTCATTTGTCTTCAGGTGTTTTTCGATTTCTTCTTTAATTTCTTCAATGATCCATTGCTTGTTCAATAGCATATTGTTTAGTCTCCTTCCAAACTTCTCAGTTCCTGGCAACCTCTGATTGATTTCTGCCTCTATAGAATTACCTTTGTCAGAATGTTACATAAGTAGAATAATACAGACTTAATAGATTTAATAGTTCTAACGTTTGGCTTTTCTCATTTAACATAATGCGTATGAGCTTGACCCTTGTTGTTGCCCATATCGGTGGTTCACCCTTTTCATTACTGAGTAGTATTCTGCTACATTGATATGCTACAATTTGCTTATCCATTCACCTATTGATGGCCATTCATGGCATTTCCATGTTGAGGCTATTATGGATAGTGCTGCTATAAACATTCACAAGTCTTTTTATGGTCACATATTTTCTTCATCCTCAGGCAAATATATAGAAGTGGAATTGCTTTCTTAAATACTATGTATATTTAACTATATACACCTGCCAAATTGTTTTCCAAAATCAAGATAATGTTTACTTCTGGGGAAAGTTGAGGTTGAGATCTCCAAGGCACACATAGAAGATGCCTGTGCTAATTGAAATATTCTCCTTTTGACCAGCGAAGACATTGCATAGGCATGTTCTTTATGTTTTGTTTTGCTTTGTTTTAGTTTATTTATTTTTTTGTGAGGAAGATTTGCCCTGAGTTAACATCCATGTCAATCCTGCTCTACTTTGCATGTGGGATGCCTCCACACCATGGCTGATGAGTTGAGCAGGTCCACATGCGGCATCTGAACCCGTGAACCTGGGCCACTGAAGCAGAGTGAGTGGAACTTTAACCATTCAGCCATGGGGCCGGCCCCTTTATACTGTTACTAAACAGTACATTTATGTTTTCTTTACTTTTTTTCATGTGTTACATTTCTTAATTCAAAAAGGGGAAAAAAAAGGAAAAGGTGATGTATCTACTAAATCGAGAATGTATATACTCAATGAAATTATGTATTTAAATGTTAAAAGAAAAATTTTGAGTTTATCTATGCTTCCTATCTTGAAGGATTGACATTTTATAGCTAAAGTTTAGTGAATTAGTTAAATCTAATATCCTATTTATATGGCAAACAGAATTTATTGGATGTTTACAGCTATCCGACTCAGTTTTGAACAATAAAAGGATGATAAATAGCAGATTAAATAATGCTGCTTATTATGGTGTCTATTTTGACAGATACAAAGTGTGCCAAAATACACTAAATACTATCTTGTGATAATTTTTTGACCATTGCAGAAGGCTTAAACGACTGTTAACTAGTTAGACTTTCTTTTGTTTGGCTCATTAACCTGTCCCCTATGTGACTTTTGCATCTTTTCAATGAACCATTAGTACATATTAGGCAACAGATGTTTGGATATTTTAAAAAGTCCCCAGGTTGCAATAATATTTTCTGGTTACAAATCCTCAAAACTTGTGTCAAGGATTTTTAGTCCTTTCCCCCACTTTATCAAGTGATGACTAGCAGAATCACATTTAAGCCATCTAGACATTTTAAATCTCTTTTCCACACTCTTTTAATCAGTTCTTTAACATTTTAACTAGTTTGCTATAAACCTTCATTGAATCCTATAACATATTTCCTGAGCCCCTACCAGGTGCATAGCTCTGTGTTAGCCACTGTAGGACATAAAGGTATTAGTCTACAGAAAAATGCAGTTGCCAGAAAGATCTAAAGTTGTATCCTGGCAATGTTTACGTCAGCTTGAATTTAGATGCATATTTCTTTTAAAGGTCTTTGACTAAGCCTCACCAAATAAAAATGTTGATAAAATGTTGTCAGTTGATGGGTCTACACATTCAACTGATAGACAAAAGACTCAATCACAATAATATGAAAATAAAGGCCAGTAAAATTAACAATCTTGAAGAAAAATGCCAAAAAACATTATTAACTGAAGCTAATCCATACCAAAGAGTTGAGTCCTTGTCTTTTTTTTTTTTGTATTAAGGGGCTCTAATTTCATTTAGAGTCAAATTTATTTGAGATTTATAATGAAGTATTTTGAAATAACTCAAACAACAAAGCAACGAATGCGTGATGAATATAAATTAAATGCAATTGCTTACCGTGTAAATCTCGCTGGGCTCTGACACCAACCTCCCTTCAGGTTGATAATGATTTGTTCTTTCCTTCTACACATTGTTGTAACTGAATTGATTTAATGTTAACTTTTTAATAACTTAATGAAGGGATCAATTGACAAACATCAGATTCAGGTAAAATGATAAGAATATTCAAGTTTATTGTGTTTAAAATATTAATATGTTTACTATTTGTATATGTTCAATATTTTAAGATCATAAAAGTATTGTTATTCTCACTAAATATTGCAGTTCCCATCCCCAAAGCACCTTGGCTCCCTAATACCTACAGATCTTATCAACAGTGCTTAGCATAATGTTTAAGTCCTTCCAGTATCTCATTACTCATCTTATATGTCTCATGCTTCTATTGACATAGACAAACATGAGTATCCTCTACTTTTATCAACTTTTATCTTAAATTGATATTTAACACACTAATCAAATGTTACAGTTGCTAGAATTCTGCTCCCAGTTTTCTCTTGTGTCTTAATTCTTTTTTGCTTTTAAAATTTACTAGTCACATGTTCCTTTCTTTCTGTTTTTTCGTTGTCACAGATTCTTTGGAATACTTCAAGAAGATATAACTTAGTTCAAATTGTGTAGGTTCCAAACATATCAAGATTTGAAAAAATATATTGATGAGAATGAAAAAAATGTTAATGGTAAACATAATAAAATAGCATATAATTCAAATGCCTTAGGATGAAATTCTGACTTCTTGAAAGGAATAATGTAACACTTACAAAGAAATGTTAATCTGATTTTTAAAATATGAATATTTCCACTTGAGAAACTTCCCCCTTCTCACTTGGTTTCAGAGAATAATGTCTTTTCAGCCTTTTTGCCTCTCTTTGGTTGATTCCTCAGTCTCTGTCAGGAAAAGAATTAAATAGGAAGCTAATTTTCAATATTGAAAGGAGATGAAATCTTTTTCTGATTGGCTTGTGGTATCTAAGACATAGCTTTCCACACATCATAATTATGTAATGTCATATCCTTCTTTTGCTGCCTCATTATTCTTTTGAAAAGAATATCCTGGTTAAAATGAACTCATTGATCTGATAGAAGACAAAAAGAGTCAAGTCAGCTTTACGTACCACAGAAAAGGAACTTTTATGGTAAATCTGGAGTGGTTTATATTAGAAATCTATACACATTCTGAGTATATACTCCCACCCTGATATATAAAATAGAATAGCAATATGTTCATAGCAAATAATTTTAGAATAAATTGCATACCAAAACAATGTGATAAATACTTTCCTTAGAAAAATAAATACGCTCCTGGAGCCTGAGTTGTGTATGCATACATTTTAGAGTTGTTAGAGAAAAATGAAAAGCAACTACCCAGAAATGACACCCTCCTTGTGCGTAATCTAATATAAGCCCCATGTATGTTTTTAACTGTTCTATTAACAGATTGAACACAGTTTCCATTCAAGGCTCAGACGCTGCATTTAGCACGTTGCCTGTCATACTCCGTGTGACGTAAAATCTATACTAAGTGTCAGCAAAGGTTTGGGGGAACTGCCTCACCAGGAGGGCCTGGTCCGGGAGGGGCTCGCACTGCTTCTCTAGTTGGGGCCTCTGGGCTCGCGCACAAGCTGTTCCGCGACGGGCTGGGTGAACGTGGTGGGTAGGGCAGTGGACTCCCGTTTGCTTCTGTGTTTCCCGACCTTTATTATTCTGCTGAGTATCACTGAATACTATGAAATAAGAAAGGTTTAAAATCTGAAGCTTTCTTTACAATACACACAACCTCTAACATTCTACTTAATTTCTAAATAAAAAAGAAATATATTTGCTTGCCCTCGTTATGGGAATCTTTGTCCTGTGGAAAGAGAAACTCACTACCCCAGCAAAGGCTACAAGGAATTTGCTTATGGCGGCCACTGAAGATGCCTTTCTGCGCACGTATCTTGCAAATACTAATAAGACTGTTTATCTTATATCTGGATTCACAGAAGGGAGGGCTAAAATAAGGAGAGAGGAAGGTAGGGAAAAAAATAAGTTGTTTTCCTTTTTTTTAACCATATCACCCTTCCTTCTCAGGTCGATGTCTGTTTTTAGTAACAGCTTTACTGACATAATTCATACAGCACAAAATTCATCTATTAAAAGTGCGATTCCATTCCATCTTTTTTACCTCTTCACAGATATGTGCAACCATCGCTACAATTTGAGAACATTTTCAGCACCTCACAAAGAAGCCTTTGTCCATCACCTCTGTCTCCTACTCTTCAGGCCTAGACGACATCCAACGGCTGTTTCCCTCACATTTGCCTGCTATGGACGTCCCATATACAGGCATACTTCATCTTATTGTGCCTCACCTTTATTGCACTTCACAGATAATGAGTTTTTTGTAAATTAAAGATTTGTGGCAATGCTGTGCTGAGCAGGTCTATTGGCACCGTTTTTCCATCAGCATTTGCTCACTTTGTGTTGCATTTTGGTAATTCTCAAAATATTTCAAACTTTTTCATGATTATTATGTTTGTTATGATAATCTGTAATTAGAGGCTTTTTAAAATTTTGTGTGTGTGTGTGAGGAAGATTCACCCTGAGCTAACATCTGTGTCAGTCTTCCTCTACTCTGTATGTGGGACGCTGCCACAGCATGGCTGACTAGTGGAGTAGATCTGCACCCAGGATCTGAACCCATGAACCTGGGCTGCCAAAGTGGAGTGCATGGAACTTTAACCACTCAGCCATGGGGCTGGCCCCTTATAATTAGGGATCTTTGATATTATTATTGTGATTGTTTTGGGGTGCCAATATAAGAGAATGAACTTAATTGATAAAAGTTGTTTGTGTTCTGATGGCTCCACCGACAGGCTTTTCCCCTGACTCTCTCCCCCTCCTTAGGCCTTTTCCCTGGGACACAATAATACTGAAATCAGGCCAGTGAATAATCCTACAGTGGCTTCTAAGTGTTCAAGTGAAAGAAGGAGTTGCATGTCTCTCACGTCATATCAAAAGCTAGAAATGATTATGATTAGTGAGGAAGGCATGTCAAAAGCCACGACAGGCCAAAAGGTAGGGCTGTCACACAAAACAGTTAGGCAAGTTGTGAATTTTCTTTTTTTCCTGCTGGGAAAGATTCACCCTGAGCTAACATCTGTTGTCAGTCTTCCTCTCTTTTTCCTTTTTTGCCTCCCCAAAGCCCGACATAGTCGTCCATTCTAGTTGTAAGTCCTTCTAGTTCTATATGAGGTGCTGCTGCAACACAGCAACTGACAGACGAGTGGTGTGTTTCCATGTCTGGAAGGTGAACCCGGGTTGCTGAAGCAGAGCATGCCAAACTTCAACCACTAGGTCATCAAGGCCGGCCTGAGAAATGGTTCTTCAAGGAAATCAGAAGTGCTTCTCTAGTGAACACACAAAGTATAAGAAAGTGAATCAGCCTTACTGCTGATATGGAGAAAGTTCTCGTGGTCTGGATGGAAGATCAAACCAGCCACAACTTTCCCTTAAGCCAAACCCTAATCCAGAGCAAGGTCCTAACTCTCTTCAAGTCTATGAAGGCTGAGAGAAATGAAGAAGCTGCAGAAGAATTTTGAAGCCAGCGGAGGTTGGTTCATGAGGTTTAAGGAAAGAAGCCATCTCCATAATACAAAAGTGCAAGGTGAAGCAGCAGGTGCTGATACAGAAGCTGCAGCACGTTATCCAGAAGATCCAGCTAAGGTCATTAATGAAGGCGGCTACACTGAACAGTGGATTTTCAGTGTAAATGAAACAGCCTTATGTCGGAAAAAGATGCCATCTAAGACTTTCATAGCTAGAGAGGAGAAGTCAACGCCCGGCTTTGAAGCTTCAAAGGACAGGCTGGATCTCTTGTTTGGGGTTAATGCCACTGGTGACTTTAAGTTGAAGCCAGTGCTCATGTACCATTCTGAAAAACCTCGGGCCCTTAAGAATTATGCTAAATCTACTCTGCCTGTGCTCTATAAATAGAACAACAAAGCCTGGAGGACAGCACCTCTATTTACAACGTGGTTTACTGAATATTTTCAGCCTACTTTTGAGACCTACTGCTCAGAACAAAAGATTCCTTTCAAAGTATTGCTGCTCATTGACAATGCACCTGGTCACACAAGAGCTCTAACGTACAATGAAATTAACGTTGTTCCATGCTAAGACCACATCCCTCCTGCAGCCTACGGATCAAGGAGAAATTTTGACTTTCAAGTCAAATTATTGAAGAAATACATTTTGTAAGGCTACAGCTGTCTGAGATAGCGATTTCTCTGATGGATCTGGGACACATTCTGGACAGCATTCATCATTCTAGATGCCATTAAGAACACTCATGATTCGTACAAAGAAGTCAAAATATCAACATTAACTGGAGTTTGGAAGAAGTTGATTCCAACTCTCATGGGTGACTTGGAGGAGTTCAAGACTTCAGTGGAGGAAGTAACTGCAGATGTGGTGGAAATAGAAAGAGAGCTAGAATTAGAAGTGGAACCTGAAGATGTGTCTGCATTGCTGCCATCTCATGATAAAACCTTAATGGATAAGAAGTTGCTCCTTATAATGAGCAAAGAAAGTGATTTTCCTGAGGTGGAATATGCTCCTGGTGAAGATGCTCTTACAGATATTGAAATGAAAACAAAGGATTTATAGTATTACATAAACTTAGTTGATAAAGCAGTGGCAGGGTTTGAAAGGGTTGACTCCATCTCAGAAAAAATTCTACTGTGGGTAAAATGCTGTGGAACAGCATCACATACTACAGAGAAATCATTTGTGAACGAACGAGTCGTTCACTGCGGCAAACTTCATTGTTGTCTTATTTTAAGAAATTGCCACAGCCACCTCAGCCTTTAGCAACCACCACCTTGATCAGTCAGCAGCCATCAACATCAAGGCAAGACCCTCCACCAGCAAAAAGATTACAACACTGAAGGCTCAGATGATGGTTAGCATTTTTTAGCATTAAAATATTTTTCAATTAAGATAAATGTTTTCTTTTTTAAAACATAATGCTATTGCTCACTTAATAGACTACGGTATAGTGTAAACATAACTTTCATATGCACCAGGAAACTAAAAAATCTATGTGACTCACTTTATTGCGATATTCACTTATTGTGGTGGCCTGGAACCAAACCTACAATATCTCCAAGGTATGCCTGTAAATGGGATGACATAACGTGATATTTTTGTAACAACCTCATATACTAAGCTAACGTTTTCAAGGTCCATTCATGTTGTAACATATGTCATTACTTTATTCCCATTCTTTTTTATGACTAAATCATATTGCATTGCATGGATATACTACATTGGTTTACCCATTCATGAAGTGATGAAGTGTCTATCAATTGGCTTACTTCAACCTTTTGTCTATGATAAATAATGCTGCTATAAACATTCATGTACAAGTTTTTGTGCGGAGATAAGCTTTCATTTCTCTTGGATATATGCCTGAGAATGGAATTGTTGGGTCATATGGTAATTCTATGTTTAGCCATTTGGGGAACTGCCAGACTGTCTTCCAGCATGACTGCACCACTTTACATCCCCTCCAGCAGCGTATGAAAGCTCTGATTTCTCCACATCCTCATTCATCCCTGTTATTGTTTAACTTTATGATGACAACTATTCTAGCAGGTGTGAAGAGGCATCTTGTGGTTTTGATTTGCATTTCCATGAGGACGACTAATGCTGAGCATCTTTTCATGTGCTTATCAGGAATCTGTATATCCTCTTTGAAGAAATGTCTATTCTCTCTTTTTATTATTGTTTGAAATATCCGTTATATATTCTAGATTCCAGTCCCTTACTGGATGTATAATTTGCAAATATTTTTTCCCATTTTATGAGTCTTTTCACTTTCTGGATGGTGTACTTGGTGAAGCATAAAATTTTTAATTTTTATGAAGTCCATTTTATTTATTATTTCTTTTGTTGCTCATGCTTTTGGTGCCATATCTAAGCATCCTTTGCCAAATACTAGGTCATGAAGTTTAACTCCGTTGTTTTCTTCTGAAAATTTTATAACTTTAGTTCCTTCATTTAGGTCTTTGGTCCATTATGAGTTAGTTTTTTATATTTTTTATATGAGAGATAAGGGTCCAATTTCATTGCTTTTATATGTTTTATATAAAAAGGTGTATGTTTTACAAATATTTGTATTGTTTTATATCTATTTTTATATGTTATTTTTTATAGTTTTTATATGAGAGGTAAGAGGTTCATTGTTTTCTGTATGGAAATCCAATTGTCCTAGTTTTATTTGTTAAAAATATTGTTCTTTCTTCACTTTATGGTCTTGATACTCCTCTCAAAATTTAGTTGACAGTAGATATATGAGGTCGTTTCCAGACTCTCAGTAGTATTCTGTTGATTTATATGTTTATAGTTAAACCAGTAATATGCTGTCTTGATTACTGTTGCTTTGTTGAAGATTTTCAAAGTGGGAACTATGAGTTCTTCTTATTTTTTAGATTATTTGCTTATTCTGGGTCACTTGTGATTCCTTATGAATTTTAGGATCAGCTTGTCGATTTCTATTAAGAAGCAAGATGGGGTTTTGACAGAGACTGCTTTGAATGTGTAAATGAATTTGGGGACTATTGCCATCCTAACTGTATTGACTCTCCCAATTGATGAACATGGTATGTCCTTCCATTTATTAAGTTCTTTAATTTCTTTCAACGATGTTTTGCAGTTTACAGCATACAAGTCTTGTGCTTCTTTGTTTAAGCATACATTTTATCTTATTCTTATTGTTGCTATTATAAGTGGAATTATTTTCTTAATTTTATTTTCAGGTTATTCAAGTGTATAGAAATTCAACTGATTATTGTGTTTGATCTAGTATCTTTGTAGCTTTGCTGAACTCATTTACTATTTATTAGCGCTAATAGGTTTTCTGTCGATTCTCTAAAATTTTCTATAGATAAGATTACGTCATTTGTAAATAGGGATAGTTTTACTTCTTTCTTTCCATTGTAGAAACTTTATTTCCTCTTCTTGCTTAACTGTCCTGGCTGAAACCTCTGGTATACTATTGAGTAGCAGTGACAAGGATGACATCTTTGTCTTATTCCCGATCTTGGGAGGAAAGCATCTAGTTTTTCACCAGTAGGTATGATGCTAGCTATGGGTGTTCACAGGATGAGGAAATTCCTTTCCCTTTTTAGTTTGAGTAATTCTATTATGAAAAGGTTTGGGTGTTTTTCAAGTGCCCTCAAGAGCTCTCTAGTGGTGGGATACCTAGGGCAATGGCTCCAGACTCTTAGAATAAGCTTGCATTTTCTTACAGAATCTGTAGTGGGCATTTGGCAAGCGACCTATCTGTCAGTAGACAAAGAGTAAATTTTAGTACTGAATTTGGCAAACAACACATTAAAAATAAAATTCTGGGGGCCAGCCTGGTGGCGCAGTGGTTAAGTTTGCATGTTCCACTTCAGCTGCCCGAGGTTCACTGGTTCGGATCCTGGGTGTGGACATGGCACTGCTTGTCAAGCCATGCTGTGTCAGGTGCCTCACATATAAAGTGGAGGAAGATGGGCACGGATGTCAGCTCAGGGCCAGTCTTCCTCAGCAAAAAGAGGAGGATTGGCAGCAGATGTTAGCTCAGGGCTAATCTTCCTCAAAAAATAAAAAAATTAAAAATAAATAAATAAATGAATAAATAAATAAAATAAAGTAAAATTCTGTGACCTACAATGGTATCTATCTAAAAATACCTGAGGTTTTCTTATTCAATAGTATATATTAAATAATGTTAAATGCATAGCATAATGCAAAAACTAAAGGATGCAGTTCCTTCTTTGAGCATTCTATAATTTAATAGAGAGTGTAAACAAAGTAGATATTCTTCTGCCATTTGAATTAAAGTGCAAAAAAATATTAGTGGAATTTAAATACACAACTTAACAACAACAAAAAAGATTGCTTAATGATTCAGTTCTAGTAAAAAAAACTCCATCAGTTCCGAGGCTTGCCCGTGCCCTCCACTTCTTTCGAGATGGCCTTCTCCATCGCTCTTAACGTTTCTGTGTTCTTTCTTCTTTTCCCTCAAGATTTGACTATGCAACTTTTTATGCACACATAGTTTTAACTGCATTCTCAAGGCTAATTATTCCCAAAAGAACATCTCTAATCTTGTCCTTTCTATCTCCCTTCATTCCACCAATCTAATTACATAGAGTGTTGTGTTCCAGAAAAATAGAGACAGATCATTTTCCCAGTCGAGTTCCCCAACTATTAAAATGAATCTTACCCCTCGCTTTCATTTCCTCAAACTATTG
Organism: Equus quagga; assembly: GCF_021613505.1. Classification (NCBI taxonomy): domain Eukaryota; kingdom Metazoa; phylum Chordata; class Mammalia; order Perissodactyla; family Equidae; genus Equus; species Equus quagga. Next base: position 24,058,635 of record NC_060274.1, read on the forward strand.
ACTCTAGTGCTGAATTTAGCACAGCCTCTAAAATGAAAGTGTGCTAATGATCCTAGGGAACTATAAAACATGAAAATTACAAATATTTCAATACACTGCCAGGAGAACATAATACAGTACTCAGTGCATTGCCACTTGACAGATAGTTTCAGACTTTTAGGGTTTCTTATGAAGCTAAGATTAGTAGTTTGAAGAGCTGTAATTGAATATCACGTACCTTCCTAATTTATTTTTGAGATACACAAATCATCAAGAAGAAATCTGTTTCTAAGATGACGATTCTGAAATATGTTCCTAGTGTGTTTTGAGAGAGTAGAATATTTTCCTGCTTGTCAGTTAACTTGTTTGTAATCTTATCTTTAGCATTAATCTTTCTTTACACAAAATATATTTATCAACCTGTGTAGTGACCATCACATTATTTCTTTTTACAAATATCCAAACAAGCACAAATTCCACTAGATGTTTTCCACAGTCTTTCCTTTAATTGATGTTTTCGTAGTATTTATTTTGGGCTGAAATACTGAAGCCTTTTTCAAGGGTTCAAGCTTATCTATTGGAACCCTGCCACAATCTTACCCTTAACTAAACCCCAAATAAAAATACTTACAAATTATGCATTAGGATTCTTGAAAATGAGTTCAAATTAGAAGGGTTCAACAGCAGTGCGATTACCCATAATATCTAACAAATAAGTCCTCAATTAAAAATTAAATATTTTGTAACTTTGCAATTTATCTGTATGATTTAAAATGGCATCCACAGAGAATAAATAGGTGTTGGAGTCATACTGAGAACCTCAAGTATCAATCCTACATTTGCTGGCTATATGGATCTGAAAAAATTTCCTATAGTTTAAGCATCTCATCCTTCATTAACACATATATAACAAAAGCATGATATTCATCCACTTATTTTAAACATTAAAGGTGATAATACCTATAAAATGAATACTTGGTATGTATTAAGTTTTAGCTATCAATAAAGAAAATTTCTAGTACTTTACCATGTGATGAATATTGGGTTTTTTTGTTTTTTGCTGAGGAAGATTAGCCCTGAGGTAACATCTGTGCCAGTCATCCTCCACTTTATATGTAGGCTGCCACCACAGTATGGCTGATGAGTAGTGTAGGTCCATGCCCAAGATCTGAACCCACAAACCCAGGCCGCTGAAGCAGAGTGCACCGAACTTAACCACTACACCATGGGGCTGGCCCCATGAATATTGTTTTTTGAAGCACAAGTTGATTATTTTATGTTACTTTCACACTTAAAAAAATTAGTGAAGTTAAATAATCTGCATTTCTATTATGGTCATTCAGCTGGTAATAAGTGAGCTGAGATAGGAACAGACTGACTCCAGAAAACTCCACCATTATAGCCTCCAGTCACTGAACAAGTAAAGAAACAAATAACAATAACAAATCTGGGGAGTAGGGTGACCAGTTTTCAGAGTTTCTATGATATATAATCAAAAATGTCCAGTTTGCAGCACCAAATTATGAGATAAGGAAAGAAAAAGGAAAGGATGACCTTATACAGTGGAGTTGGCACGAAGCAGTAAAAACATGTGCTGGCCTAAATAGGAGCTAAAATATAGTTTTATTTTATAAATAACACATTATATCTTCCAGCTTGATCAGTTTCATATAAAACAACTCTTAGCTCCCTTCTATTTCTGTTTTTCTGATGAGTGACATATGGAACATTATATAGTAACTTTAATCTCAGATTTAACCCTTTTTCCACCTATGTAGACTATTTCCTTTTTTTGTGCCTAATGTAGTTGTAGAATTAGCAATAAATATTAGCTACCAAATAGTTAAGAAACCATTGCCTTTAGGTTTGGGACACATTTCTGGCATTAATGAATGCCTAAAAATACTTTTTCCAAAGCCTTTACGTCATCTCGTCAATGATGTCAGGAAATGCCTAACCTTGGTTTCTTGTTATTATCTTGAACTGTGAAACCATTTACAAAGAACAGAAAATTAAGGATAGTTCCATTTGAGAAGGTTAAGTGACTGTTCTGTGGATACAGTGTTCTACTCTCAGTACTACTGAAAAGTCTAGTCAGTAACCAGTAGGAAAACAGCATTAATCTCAAGGAATTCACTCTCCATAGTTCAACTTTATCATCTTGGTCACTGTTTAAATGTTAATAATGAATATGATAACTAACAGTTTCCCAAAACTTTACACTGTGCTTGGCACTGGGATAAATACCACATATCAAAACTTGTGACAACTCTTCAAAACAATAACCATATTAGTAGAAACAGTATAAATTATTCCTTTTAACATTGTGTATGAACTTCCCTGGCATAAGATGGCATATGACAAAACATCACATTAAATATAGAAGTAAATTTTCTTTATCTGATCTACTACTTTACCAGATACTTCTCTAATAATATAAACCAATGAAACTTCCCATATGAAAGAATAGAATAGCATTATTAACAGTTAAATTAAATAAGATTCTTTTCCCGGAAGGATATCAGGAAGGTTTTAAGGATACACGAAGAATATCTTCATTTAATTTTATATGTGGCTTCAACCAAAAGAGATTTCCCCACCTCAGATCTGCTCTTGGTATGGCTCATTTATGTGGGAGGTTAAACATACTGGCTGATTCATCCACTTCTTCACATGGCTGTGAATAGACATGTGTATAAGAATGCCAATTTTAAAAATATTATGAACCTGTCCCACAGTAGGAATTGATAGTTCTGTAGTAACACAATTGAATACTACATAAAATTAAAATAAAAGAACTATGGTCACTCAAACACCATGGATGAAGCTTATAATCATAATGTCAGCAAACAAAGCTAGATACAAAATAATACACACTTATGATAATATTTATAGAAGATTCATGGGGGCCGGCCCCGTGGCTGAGTGGTTAAGTTCGCATGCTCTGCTAGGGCGGCCCGGGGTTTCGCTGGTTTAGATCCTGGGCGCAGACATGCCACCACTCATCAGGCCACGTTGAGGCAGCGTCCCACGTGTCACAACTAGGAGGATCCACAACTAAAATATACAACTATGCACTGGGGGGATTTGGGGAGAAAAAGCAGAAAGAAAAAAAGGAAAAGAAAAAGACAAAAGAAGATTGGCAACAGTTGTTAGCTCAGGTGCCAAGCTTTAAAAAAAATAGGAGATTGAAAACAAACGATGTTAATATATGACACTGCAAGCAGAAGCCTCAGGTCTTCGTCAGGGGGACAAGATAGTGGTGATCGGAAGGGCTCTGGAAGGAGCCTTCTGGAAACAGTCATAATCTATTTCTTCATCGAGGCCGTGATTACACGAGGATGACATTTGTGATAATTTGTTGAGCTTTACGTTTGTAATTTTTATGTGTTATACTGTAATGAAAAGTTTTTAAAAGTCTAAAATGCATGTATCTAAAATGTATTTTATATAATATAAACAACTGAAGAACATCGAAAAGCATCTGTCATCCTTAGTCATTGATTGAAAACACTGAAGAACTGGTAATTTCATAAACTCTAGATAGTTATTGACACCAATACAAGTAAAACAATTTATTTGTCAATTCTTGCTATTAGAACCAGACTTTTGTTAAATGCAAATTAATTTACCTCAAAATGTAAAAGGAGAACTATGAGGTAATAAAACTGTGACTTTTTATGTATTAGGAAATCTCTGTTGCTCTGCAGAGAGGAGTATGGTAAAAATCACTTGTCGTCACATTGTATTGCAAAAGCATCGTAGAAACCAACAGCATGGTTGATGGAATAGCGTCCTTCAGCAGCCTCCTCTTTGTCATCTCTTTGCTTTTGCTCTGAGGTTCCTTTTCAGAGTCATTTTCTTCTTTTCACCTAATGCCTTTAGAGCCATAATCAACATTGTTTTATGACCTATACCACCCTGTCTTTGTGTTTTAAATCAGGCCTCAATGACTGCACCACATTCCATTGACCCAGTCATCACCAAATACCACTAACTAAAGCCAAGAGTTCTAAAATTATTATGCTGGATTGCTCTTTATTCCTATGGATAATCATCTGTTAAAATTGTATAGTAATTATATTTGGTGGGTGTGTTTTGTGTATTCCTCAGATAAACGATCTTCGATTGCACTTTATTTCTTCTGGAAAAGTAGTTGTAAAGGAATTCTTAAGTCCTCAGTGGCACCTGAGTGAGAAGTGATTCCAGCTGGGGACACTCAGAGCCACGGGATGCTATTGTGAGACAAAGGAGGGAGGAGAAGGAAATGAAATGAGAGGCTCCTCTGCCAGGCTTTTGTTACCCTGAAAGGTCAAATACTCACAGTGGTTGATTTGGGGAGGATTAGGGGTTCAGCAACTTTCCCAAGAGACGTAATTACCCGGGTTTAATGCTGAACTTGATAGGGAACATATGAGCAGACTAGTGCCCTACACTGCCTGTCGTCCCTAGACTGGAGTGCTGTTTTGCACGTCCTATATCATGCTCCCTACTGATTTTTTTGGAAGGAATTGTAAACTAATGTTGAACTCAATGTCCAGGGATGTATGTGAGAACCGTTCTTCCAGGAAATACTCGGAAGATTGCCTTTTTCTGACAGTAATCTCACAATTGAGTTCCAATATTAGTTTACACATCTCCTAACTAGACTGAACAACAGTCTTCCCCAACTGGGATTGTGATTCCAGTAGAGAGATCAGTGCCAGTCCAACATTGTCGGCGGCCTTTAGGTCCAGACCAAGAATATTGCACATCCAATGCAATTCTTTTTCAAGACTAGGTTTGTGTGCTCTACCTGTATAGTAAGCCATGTTGAGCCATCACACTGATCCAGCGAGGAGAGCTCACATTTGAGAAGTTTGATTGTTTTGTTTTTATTTCTTCTGATCTACTGTTTTGTTTCTATTTGTTCTGATCAATATTTTTCTCTTAGTCCTTCAGAAAAGCTTGGGCCCAGGGTACAGGCCTTGGATGATGGGTCATGTCCAGCAATAAGTACTGAATGAGTTGTTGAGTTTCACTTATTGGTGGCTCTAGTACATGGAAATGAGTAGAAAGATTTTAAAAGAAATTCTTGGATTATAAGAAGCAAAAACTGGCTTATCAGTTTTCTATTGCTATTATAACAAATTTTCACTCATTTAGTGCTTTAAAACTATGCAAATTTATTCTCTTACAGTTCTGGAGGTCAGAAGTCTAAAATTGGTAGGCAGGGCCACATTCCCCGTGTGGGTTCTGAGAATAGTCTGTTTCCATGCCTTTTTCTAGCTTCTGGAGATCCCTTGCATTCCTTGGTTTGTGGCCCCACACTTCATCTTCAGGTGGGCAGCACAGCATCTTCCAATCTCTCTTTCTCTTGGCCTTTGTCTTCCTATTGCCTTTTTTGACTGTGACTCTCCTACATTCTTGTTACAAAGACCCTGATGATTACATTGGGACCACACAGACGATCCATGATAGTCTCACCATCAGAAGATCCGTAGGTTAATCACATCCGTAATCTCTTTTGCTGTCAGGTAACATACTCACACGTTGTGGGGCTTAGGACATGAACATCCTTCAGGGGCTATTATTCTGTCTACCACATCTAGGTAAGATGTCCCCAATGATAGCAATCTAAAAGCCAAGAAGAGAGCACATTTCCACACACAGGCCGATGGGCAAAAAACCAGGAAATCTATATGAAAATTAGAAAGTTGAAGGAAAGCAATACAAGACAGAGTCTAGACCATGAGCCAGCCACCGGTTTTTGTAAATAATGTTTTGTTGGAAAACAGCCTGTTCATTCATTTCTGTCTTGCTTGCGGTTGCTTTTGTGATGCAGTGGCAGAGTTGAATAATTGTGACGGAAATCATATAGCCTAGAGAGCCAAAAATATTTTTGATCTAGCCCTTTATAGGACAAGCTCTTTGATCCTTTGTTTAGAGAATTATCTGAGTGTAAACTAGAGTGCTTCTTTCCATAGCGGTTTCTCACTTGGATTGGGCGTTGTGTTAGATTCCTAGGGCTGCCATAACAAAGAGCTGCACACTATACCAATTTATTCTCTCACGGCTCTGGAGGCTAGCAGTCCAAAATCAACAGGCCCACACATTCTCTGAATGTTCTAGGAAAGGAATCCGTCCTTGCCTCTTCTAGCTTTTGGTGGCTGCCAGCAGTCGTTGGCATTCCTTGGTGTATAGATGAATCACCCCAATCTCTACCTCCATCTCCAGGTAGCCTTCTTCTTTCTCTGTATGTTGCTGTCTAAATTTCCCTCTTCTTATAAAGGCACCAGTCACTGTCTAGGGCCCATTCTTATCCAGTATGACCTCACCTTAACTTGATTACATCTGCAAAGACCCTATTTCTAAATAAGGTCACATTTGGAAATTCCTAGGGTTAGATGTCAACATATCCTTTTGAGAGGACACAATTCAAAACATAGCAGGTATCGAGGGATATAAAAAAGTTTTTCCAACACGGAAATCAATGATGCTCCTAATTCACATTCCACTTGACATCAATCAGGGCAAATACTGGATCCCTCCAAAAAGGAAAGTGATTAAGTCCTTTAAATGGTAGTGTAATACATTCACAGTTGACACAGGAGTCCCAAAGATGTAGTAGCATATACCCCAAGTCTTGCTGACCTCAATGAGTCAAAACTCTTGATTCCTACATGATCGTGCAGTCTCATTTGAAAAGCTGCAATTTCTTATTTTGGTCTAATTTCTAATTCTCTTTGGTAGGCTTATGCATGCTTTTAACCTTGTACATGTCCCACAACTTAGAATATGTATCATTGAGTAACACACACACTAAAATATAACAAATATGACTATTTCTCACGGCCAGGGTAAATTTTGAAATGCTAGTATCTCTCTTTATATTCTTGAGGTTTGGAACAAATTTTATCTGGACCTATTTTTCATTTGTGTTTCCTGTGGCTAAGTATGTTTTTCTGCTGCCTATTAAGTTGAAGCTGCAGTGGCAGAGACTGCCTCATTACTTCTGTAAATGTGCCCAGAGGTTATTAAGCAATAAGCCTCTCTAATAAATATAATTTACGAATATGAGAATGCTCATAAATGATATTTAATTCTTAAGGGAACCCATAGAAGCTCTGAATCCATGAGATGATATATCCTTTTTGGACTCTGCATTGCTTTTCTGGTTGAAAGAAATGAATACTGACTTTTAGAACTTTAGTGCAGGTCATAAATTAGAAAGAACTGTCATCTCATAAGGATGTTTTGGAAAAGAATATCCTCACTTGTGATCATTATTTGCTGTTGATGAGTTTGTGTTGTTAGATATTTTTTCCTCCCAAATCACAGGATATTTCAAATATTTATAGAAAAAGGAATGTTACTGCAGTTTTAATTAATATTTTTACACAAAAACTTCATATTTAAATATGATCAACACATTGGCAAGCTATCATGAAACAGATTTGTTCATTCATTTATTTATGTTTTCATACTACTTCATACAAAATTCTATGATCATCATTTATCGTATTTTATTATAATCATTCATTTATATGACTGTCACCTCTTCTAAACCGCGAAGACCTTCAAAATAAGACAATGCTTCATTCATCTCTGTAACCACTACCTGCATGCGAACATATGGTAGGCACTTAATAAATATTTGTGGATTTTTTTGAAAACTTAAATTAAGAACAAACTGGCATAGTTCCTATTAATTAAGCAGTATGTACACATCCAATAAAAGCTAAATATGTAAATAAGTCATGAATTTTATTTAAGCAAAAAGTTAAATATATGTAAATTGAGATTTTATGTTGATTGAAAGCACACCATATGCTTTGGTAGTGTTCTGCTTTGTCCATTTTACTGAGAACAATGCCAAGAAAAGTTCATATGTCCCAAGAAATTGGGAATCAATAAACTTCTTGGTAGAGTGTTTAGAAGAAAACATGATTATATAGGGCTCTTTTAACTCTATGTAAACTTACTTATATATAAGATCTATATGTGTATATATATTATATACATATAAATCATATATAATTTGTCCGTTTATACTTAATATTATATTTCAAAATGCACTCAACGAACTTATTGCTCTGATTTGATCCCAGGCGCCGTTCTGCGCTTTGGGGCACGAGTTGAATGAGCTGTGGCCCTCCCTGCTTAGCTTGTTCTCCTGGGATTAACAACCCCTACTAGTGTTCTTTTATGTTTTGTGTAAATCACATTTCATAAACGATATTCTATATCTTTGAAATTTGTTTCCTTTTTTATGAATTGGCATGTTATAATTACCAATAAACATCTATTGAGCAGTTATTATATTTGGTCATGGGAGATACAAAACTACTCTCTGTTTACATTTCATCTGTATGAGAATGCCTAGTTAAAAGAGAATAGTGTGGTTCAATGAAGCTTTTTGAATATTTTCTTGAATAATCATGTATTAAAAAAATAAAGTATATTCAGGTGTTTGTCCCTATCTGACTAGACTTCTGTACGATCTAAGGCTGTTACCCTGGACTAGCTGTTGCTATCATATTGGTCAGTTCCATTTTCCCTCCTCCAGCTGTGTCTGTCTCCTGCCCATCCAGGCTTGCCACAAGGCCATATCCCAGTCATCCTTTAAGAGCCATCGAAAAAGTCACCTCTACTTTGCCCAACCATTACCAGTGTTCTACCCACTCTAAGCTGGGAATAATATTTCCATTCTCTAAATTCCCATTGCATTATATCAGAACATGTTTCATTAAGTTTTGTACCTTTCACTAGAGCCACGTCATACATTATCTTCTAGGTGTGAGCTGCCTAAGCGAAGAGAACATGCCCTGCTCATTTTTGAATTCACATAGTGCCTAGCTCAGTGCCTTGCACAAGGCTGCATGTTAAAAGTGTTTATTGGATGAATAAATAAATTAGTGCTAGTTAATTATCTGCTGGAAATACTCTCATCTAATTGTGTGAAAATCATAGGATAAATACTTTCTATGATTCTGATGACATTCTCAGTTGAGTCAGAATTCAACCCTAGATCACTGAGATTCTAATATTTGTTACTTATAATTGGATTGAGAAGAGTTCATGGGGTGGGAAGGATATGAGGGCTTTTACTGGCATCAATGATTATTTCTTCAATGTTTGGTTAAGAGCTGTCTCTATAAAACATATTGTAAGTAAAATATAACAGAAGTAAGATAGGAAACTATTATCATTGAGCCCACAAAGGAAAACTAAATTTGTAATTTTAGATATATTTTATCAATTGAAATATTAAAGTCATGTGGAATATTTTTTCTGGAAAATAAATATAAAAGGAAATTTAACCTTCTTGGAATAACTGAGTTTCTACTATTTATGTTAATGGTCCTTCCACGTTTGAAAGACCGTTACTTCACCGGCACACACTTGATTTTTATTCGCATACTTACTAAAAGAAAACGTATGTAGTTTGGGATCCAAAAAGTAGGTTACCAGATTTTGAGCATTATAAGGTGAAAAAATTATAACCAGGTTCAATTTATTTTCTAAACTTTATTGATATCTTTACCAATTACATAGGGAAGGAAGTTAATACTTATGCGGACACATTCTCTTCCAGGTGACTGACTAGTGGCATTACGTATGATTTCACATTTAATTATAATCACATGAAAAAAATCTTTTGAGGACTGTCCCAGTAGCATAGTGGTTAAGTTCGCACACTCTGCTGTTTTAACTGTCTGAGGTTTGCCATTTCAGATCCCAGGTGCAGACATACACACCACCCATCAAGCCATGCTGTGGCAGCATCCCACATACAAAATAGAAGAAGATTGGTATGGATGTTAGCTCAGTGACAATCTTCCTTAAGCAAAAAGAGGAAGATTGGCAACAGGTGTTAGCTCAGGGCCAATCTTCCTCACCAATAAAAAAAAAATTCTTTGTCTCTATTTTATAAATAAGTAACTGAAGCTTAGATACATTTGTAAGATTCAATAGCTAGTAACATTTGGAATTAGAGCCTAATTATATCTGAATCTATATTCCATTTTCTTTTTACTTCCAGAGATTCAGTGATGTGCTGGTAAATATTTCCCAGCTGGCTGGGGGTGGGCTGGTCTGATTTACCGCATTTGCTAATGTTCATGTTACAGATATTCTTGTTTTGACTGGTTTCAAGCTATCAACACTATCTCAGTGAAGTTGGAGTTTCAAAGAAAATTTAATTCTTGGGTGCTAGTAACAATCACCTCCACACCACTGCAAAAAATGATTCTATAATAGGCAGCTAAAGTATCAGCACAGTGTCACAGAGAAGAGATCAATCGTTCCAGCTGCTAATGCTGAGTCAAGACAGAAAGAAATGGCATTCTAGGAGTTTGGAAAAACAGGAAACAGTGGGCAGACAAGGTGAAATCAAGAATTTCCAGTGGTTAGATACTGGGAAAGAATAAGAGACTACAGATGAGAAAATTTATAAAATTCTTTTTATCTTCAGCACATATTTTCCCATGTCTGATTATGAGATCTTTAACTATCATGTGAATTATATTCCCAAAATAACGTAGTTTTTAATTGCGAAAAATTGGAAACAACTCAAATGCTTATCATTAATGGGATGTATACATAATGGTAAAATATTCATACAATGGAATACTATACAAGAGTGGAAAAGAATGAACTACTGTTACCCAAGTGAGTGTGGATGAAAGTCAAGAACATTAACGTGGAATAACAATAAAATGGTCACAGAAAAATGCAAAGAGGATTCCATTTAAATGAAGTTTTTTTAAAAAACAGGCAAAATTAATCAATATATCATTTAGCAATATATACACAGAGAGTAAATGACATTACAAATAGTCAAAGAAATGGTTAACAGTAAATTCTGAGTGGGGCTCTCTGCAGGGGCAGAGAAGGGGACGGCAGTTGTTTGCAGCATTGAAGATAATTCTTCATGTTGGTAAGGTTCTATTTCTTGACCTCAGGTCAGTATAGAGTTGTTGAATTTTCTTCGTTCTTCCATCTTGCTTATGTGTTCACACATGTTCTAGGAATGCAAATGATTTACAGGAGTATTTTGAAAATTCAATAACAATTTTAGTCATAAATCATAGAAAGTACTCAAAATAATTATTACATTATTACCTGCTTGGGGTGGATGCACGGTGTCTGGACATGCAAACATGAGTGAAATAGGTGCTATATAAGACTTGGGAGGATTTTGCTTTGCTCACTTCTGTTGTTGGTGATTACAGTAGTCAAACACGTAGAAAACACTTAACGATTGTTAGGTCTGATCACCTTCACATTTAGCTATTTGATCAACATATTTGGTATAAAAATGTATTGATGCAACATTAAAATAAGAGCAATCAAGTCTAAAAACAAACCAAATTCAAAATAGAAGATCAAGCATCAGAATGATTTGAGATAGTTCGAAAAAAAGAAGAATGTAAACATTCTAGTGAAAAGGAAAATATTTGGGAAATTTAGGAATTCATTTATATTAAAAACATGTAGTATAGTAGAGTTAGAAGAATATTGGAATATATGCTGAGATATATTAAATTCAACACCAGATGTCAATGTACTAAAAATGAGATTTTGTGCCTCGAAGATAGTAGCTTTATAAAAATCACATGTAATTATATATAAATCTAAAGTAGTGCTAAAACAAATCAAGAAGGAAAACACTTAGCAACATGTGTAATAACAAGTACAGAAGAGATTTTTTATTGACAGCTAAATGGACTATACAGGACTCATCATAATACAACAGATAATTTGCAATAGTGGCGGCTTCATTGTCTAATACAATAACCAAGTATTTATTCATTTATTATTATGCAACAGATTCTCAACCTTACACAATGTAGAGAGGGCTCACATTTAAGAACTGACGATTTTTACACAAAAAAGGAATTTTAATATTAATGTTGAACTAGATATTTTGACTGAATGCTATTAATTAAGGCTGAGGGCACATACAGAAGGATTTGTAGGCAAAGTAATGTTGCTTTGTCTTAAAAATTTATGTAGTATTTTTCTCATGAAAAATTAAGCTAAGATTTTTGACATTGTAAAGAAAATATGTCACCCAGTATGTCACCAAATATCATAACTAAAACAAGCATTTTTCAATCTTTTTGTTTTCTTTAAAATGAGGTTTAAAGATTTTAATCATGGAATAATATATTTTGGGGACCTACTTACTGCACCTAATATAAACGAAGAATGTGCCTGTGAATATCTTTGGGTATATCATGTTCCTTTTAAAGACTGTTTCCTTTGGATAAGTTTTTACAAGTAGAATTACTATTTCCAAGGATCTACGTATCTTTAGACCCTGTTACAAATTGCTGATCCAAAAGATTTTTACTAATTCTTCATGACATTAGAAATATAAGTGTGGGGGCCAGCCCAGTGGCGCAGCGGTTAAGAGTGCACGTTCTGCTTTGGCGGCCCAGGGTTCCCCGGTTCAGATCCTGGGTGCGGACATGGCACCACCTGGCAAGCCATGCTGTGGTAGGTGTCCCACATATAAAGTAGAGGAAGATGGGCACGATGTTAGCTCAGGGCCAGTCTTCCTCAGCAAAGACAGGAGGATTGGCAGCAGTTAGCTCAGGGCTAATCTTCCTCAAAAAGAAAAAAAAAAGAAATATGTGTGTCATTTTAAATCTTATTAAATAGAATTGTTTTACTTTCTGAACAATACTTATTTGTTTGATATGGTGCTGCATTAAAGATTGATTTGCAACCTTATTTCCAGAGACATTAAAAATACTTTCAAAAGTGTGTTGACTGATTAGATTTCCTCTTTTATGCATTATTTGGTTATGTTCTTTTCCAATTTATTTGTGTTTTACTTAGAAATTTTGTAAGCTTTGCACAAGAAATAAAGAAAGCTGACTGGTTTGCTAACGTATTTACAGAGAGAAATGGGGAAGAGTAAGATTGATCGTTTTAACAAATGGACTAAGTTTATTGGTTTCTAAATTACTAACCAATTAAACCAATCTCATATAATAAATAATCCATTTCATGTCTATTGATTTAGAATGATAGCAAAATGCCATTAAAGTTAATGCCATAAGAATAATATAAAAGTTAGGATGTTAGGCCACTATTGTATTTTTTAGACAACAAAAGATGACAGACAGTAGAGGGTGGTGGAGTGGAAATGAAGACGAGGGAAGTTACTCCTTTAAAAATTACTAAAATGCCCTATTAAGCTCTTCTGAACACCAAGAATAGAATATGAGAAGAAAAAAAATCACTTATGACGGTAAAATAAAGATCATTCCTAATGTATGCTTCCCAACACAATATTACTGCCTTCATTTTATAACCATATACTCTCAAAGAGAAAGAAAGTGACTTTTCAAAGAGAGGATAATGCTGAGGAAAACTAAATCGTGGCTGGTTGGCAAGTCAGAATTTTGCAGAATCAGATCTATAATAATTCTATCTTTTCTAAATTATGGTGAAACACTTAAAAATTATACTATAATTGTATTATATTGTAATATAATAATTATATTATATTGTATTATATCAAAAATTGACTTCAGCTGTTCTTTGAGTGTTGCTTTCTTTTGCACCCAATTTAATTTGAGTCACTGTTAAAAAATTATAGACTGGAAAACCTCAAACAGTCCCCCTACTGCTTCAAGAGGATACGAATGACAACTATTGCTAATTCTTATCCTTATTTGCCTACTCTTACAAATTGCTGGAAAAGAAGGCTCTATATTTACAGTAGAGATCTCTGATTTTCTTACAGAGGAAAAAAAAAAGAAACTGATGGCAAAATTGACAGCCCTATGAATATTACTGACAAAAACGTGAACAAACTGCATACACAGCTATGCTGATGATGCTGTAGTTCTGCATAAGATGCACCGTAATCAGTAGAATATAGCTGTTTTCCTCATAGATTATAGAGCAAGATATAGATAAACATTTTGGCAGGCAACAAGCCAGTGCATCTGGTTGTTGACTGCATTGTCCCAGCATGGAAGTCAGTTTTCTGTATTTTTTTCGGCACGGTGTCAAAGTCTTTGTTTTTCCATAGTGAAGATAGATTTCATGAATGACTTTCACTGTTTACATCTATCCAAAGTCAAAGCAACTTATTGAAAATTCAAAAATGTAGCCAACTACCCAGATGTGTGGTTTATGCAGTGTCAGGTTTTCTTAAGCAATTACTCTGCTGATCCCAATGTAGAAATTTTTAAATATATAGAAAATATAAATACAAGAATAAAAATAATCTGTCATCTCATTACTGAAAGTCTTTTACTACTAATGTGTTGAAATATTTCCTTTGAAGCTTTACACATGTGATTTGACATGTATTTGATATGCCAGTTTTGTCTAATCTATATTTTTAAATATAAATAGCTTGATATCATGATATACTTCCTACAAAAAATACAATACTCTTTAATATTTTTATAGTGTTATATATTTCATATTCGTTTATAGTGTTCGTGGTCTGTAGTTAAGCTCAAGGAGACATCTAACTAGTCTATACACTTCAATGAGTAGATGAAAATTTCTCTTTTATAGCAGTTTCCTTTACTAAAGTCAAGTGGTAGACATATATTTGGATAACGTTCATGCATTCATCCAGTTCTTCAGACAGGAATGATTTTTTCTAATTCTCCAAATTTGGGCTTTTAATCACTTCAGCTATAATAAATCTAACTCTTTTTAATATTATACCATCATTTAACCTGTTAGGATTTTTGGAGTCTTCTTTCTAAAGTTAGGTTATGAAAATTTGGATTCAGGTGAATAAAAAACCTAAATTTTGCATGATTACCTTAATCATCCATTGAAAGGTAAATATTTTAAGTCTGGATCCACAAATTTACATCCATGTTTTGCACTGTACTTTTATGCCATAATGGATTAATATTCAAACAATGAGCAATAACTCATATTTTTTTTAGTAGTGGAAATCACATGAGAGCCTTATAAACTGAAATTAGAGGGAATTTTGAAATGTGAATTATCGCAATTTCAGTTTGTGTGTATGTTTCTAAAGAGTTGTCTTTGAGACTTTGTGAATCATTGGATGAACCAGGGAAATTATTTTGTGGTGACCCATTAATTAGTACCCTCCTTCTTGGTACACTCTGTGAAGAAAGGAGAAATAAAATAAGGGAAAAGTAATATTATCAATAAAGACTGAGTTGCCTAGTATGAGAACCAAATTCATCTGTTAACTGAATCCCACGGTTAGAGTGAACTACTCACGTGTTCACTGACAACTTTGGAGCAGAGCTACCCAAACTGAAGGACATGCCCTGGTAATAGTGATGATCTGATATAAGAAAGAACTCCTGCTTCAGGCAAACAGCTTTGTTCCAAAAGGAAAACTGCAGAACTGAGTTTCATACAAGCAATCATTTTCTCTGAAATAAACTACTAATATTAAAATTCTCCATGCACCATGAGGAGAGAATGATTAAAATGATAGAGGTGAATAGTGCTACACCAGTGAGATATTCTCCACTTGGAAAGAAACATAAAGTGAGAGTAAGCATCCCCCTAAAAAAAACCATATAAACACACACATAAACACTATTTAGCATGAACATATTCCTTTGTATTAAAATTTTTAAAATTACCATTCTAAGAACAATGTGCCATTAAAATGCGGGAGGCACAGTTCACTTCACCAATTCTCCCAAAATGTTGATGATTTCGGAGGAGAGTCAGTTTTCAACTGCATTTATTTCTTTCCTTCAGCAGATATGTTCTACTTATATAGTAATTCTTGGCAGAGTCATTTACCTAATGTGCCTTGTAGTTACTTTCTTCTCTGTTTAGGTAGACGCTTTGGTGAAACAAAATTAAACTTTTTCCCTGAAATAATGAAGCAGTTTGGAATTATGCGCTCTTCAATTTCATAATCTTTTAAATCTAAGGCCATTATATTTTTATCTATTTTTAAGATACTACTTATGTATTCCTTTGAGAAAGCATCTTGATTCTCACTTCAGTTATTTGTGATTTAAATTTGCATATTATCTTTCTTCTGAAAAGCTTATGGCATTGAATAAAAACACTTTCAACTTTCATTAAACATCTGTCACAATCCAGTGCTAACAAAGCAGCGCGGAAGCTTTACAACAATAACTGGAGAAATATGATGGGAAAAGGAAAATAATAAATAGTAATAAGAAGAAATCTATTATACCGTCACTCAGGGCCCTCTGATCCAGCTGCAAAATAATTTCTAATTTTACATTAAATGTATTAATTATACATAATCCATTTTCTAGGCAAATAGTTGATTTTTGAACATGACATGCATCTTCTTACCTCAGCAACTTTGTTGAATCATTCGTTTGAAATGCTTACCCATTTGTGTACTAACATTCATGAGTTGAGAATTTACCATTCATCTTTCAGTATTGAGATAAAAAAATCACTTGTTGAGGCGGGCAAGTGGAGATACAGTGTTTGAATCTTTATGAATACCTCCATTAACAGAAATTGAGCAATTTGGCTAACAAAATGAGATACCTGCAGACAGCAATTGCAGAAGGTTGAGTGAAAAGTATTCCTCAAAAGCAAGAAGACCTGTATGGCAACAACAACAATTTGTGAGGAAAAAGAGGAAAGGCCAAAGGAACTCTCCATTCTGACAGCAAGAGAACTCTGAAACCTTGTTAATGAGTTATGGCTACCACACTGAGGGTCCCTGCTTGAATGGAAATCTCAACTAAATAATCTAGGAACACTGTCAAAACTAGGGAAGAGCTTATCAAGCTTCTGTTCACAGGCAAATACAAGAGGACTGTGGAAAGGTAAAAAAATGCCAAAATGTTCTGTAACAGAAGGAAGTCTTAAGTTAATCAAATGAAGCTCCTTTCTAGAATAAAAACCAGCACTGAGAAGAAATTGTTCAGAGCAGAAGTTATATCAAAGAGTTCAGGAACATTGGTCAAGGGAATAAGAAGAGATATTTATTATAAGATACGAAAGAATCATGATCAGGATAAGAGGCAATAAAGGCTTAGGAGAAACACATACTAGAAAGCGTATACAAAATTTAAGCTAATAATTACAAACAAGATAACAGAATTTAAGAATGTAATCAAGTTATAAATAGAAAAACATAATTAGAATTAAAAAAATCCAGAAATTAGATTTTTTTTTAAAAGAAAAATTTAAAAAGAGAGCTGATACTATGCAGGAAAAGGTTAGAAATGAGAAAAATATTTAAGATTAACCTAGAAAACACAAAAGGCGAATAAATGCCACAAATAACGTCACAAAATAAATAGAAGATGGAAAGAAGAAAAAAATAGAATAAAGAAGATATAAAGGAAAGGATTTTAAAATGTGAAAATGTGATAGTTAAAGAAGATAGGCAACAAAGGTCCAACATGCAGATAACTGGAGTCCCCACAGAATAAAATCAAAGCACTGGAACAGAACAAATACTAAAATTTATAATTAAGGTATACACTCTGAGATAAAACATAACTTGAACTTATATGTTAAGATGTCATAAGACATAACTAGGAAAAATATCCCAAATCAGCCAATACCAAGACATATTCTAGTAATTCTGTTAAACTGGAATAAAATTTCAGAGATAAAAAAAAGACACACTCACTTAAAAGAAGAAGAAAATCAAATTAGCATCAGATATTTCTATAGCAACACTTAATGCCAGGAGATGATAGAGTAAAATTTTAGCCTGCACAAGGAAAGCCAATTCAGTTGTGAGTTTTATATCTAAGAATATTGACTTTGAAGTATAATGGCTGTAAGCAAACTGCCACACACATGCAAAATGTTCAGGGTATGCTCTCATGACCCTTTTCAGATATCAAATAATGAGTGAGCTTCAGACAAGTAAAATGAATAGATAGTCATCAGCATACAGCTTGTGATGAACAATGAAAATAAATTCAACTGTAGAACTCAGCCTAATTGATGGACTTAAGGAAGATGTTGTATTAAATTGTAGTGATATATTTTGACAACATAGATATAGGATAACACAAATTGGTAGAGAGTGAGAAGAGAATATGAAATATAAAATAAACTTGGTGATTTCCTGTGTTTACTGAAAGGAAAATTATGTTTGTTCAAATTAGGTGCTGTGGGTAAAGGAGGAAACAGATATAAAAATATTCAGAATATTTGAAGTAGGAAATCATTGTATACACAAAAAAGGAAAAAGAAAAAGAAGACTTGAGATATTTTATCAGCATGCTCATGTAAACACAGCCTTTTAGGCAAAACTACAAGATTCCCTACATATTAATGTATATATGTAAGAAGTAAAGAGAAGGAAGAGATTGGGTCACATTGTAAAAATCTCTCTTTCTCTCTCTCTCTCTGATAATATTTGGGTTGAATATATTTGTCTGGTGAAATCAAACACTATAAGAAATACATCAATTTGTCTAACAAAAATTCCAACAGTATGCTGTGAGTCAAAGAACTCAAAGATATTTCAAAAAGATTAAAAGAGTAGAAAGGACAAATACTGGGCAGATTCAAATTAAAAAGTGAAAGGGACAATATCATTATATTTGACAGAATAGAACTCAAACCAAAAAAAAAAAAAATAAAGATAAGAACCCACATTCGTATGCTAATATTGTAAGATAGAATATATATTAATATCTACACATATGGCAACACAGCAAAACATCCATGCAGTATATACTACAGGAGCTCCAAGGAAAAATTAGGTCAAGTAAATAAAAAATAGGTATAAAGATCTAGTTTCTAAAAGTCAGAGCTTATAGCTTTGATTTTAAAATATTCTTCCACTCTAATATAAGGATAGAAAGATATGACATACCCTATAGGCATTGCTTGTTCGATATCCCACATATTTTGATAATGTGCCTTTTATTATTGTACAGTGTAGATCACACTACATTTCATTGTCCATGCATGCGTTTTTCCCTATTTTCATTAATTAGTTTTATTAATGTTCAGGAATTGAGACCTTAGATACATTTTGCAATTTCTCATGTAATTCTTTTGTGGCAAAAGAACGTATTTTGTATGAGCTCAATCCTTTTAAGTTGATTGATGCTTTTTTTATGTCTTAGGATGTGATCTAGCAGACCATCTGTATTGTCTTGTATAAACTGTTTCTTGATAAAAAAAATATATATATTATTGGGTCTTAGTCTTATATTCAATTTTATAATCTCAGCCTTCATTTAGAGTGTTTACTTCATTTATGTTTAGTGTAATTATATACTGTGAGTGCATACACATTGTACCTCCTCCTGCTTGGATTCTTTTTCTTCCATCTGTTCTTTGCTCCATTGTTACTACTTTATTGCCTTTTTTTTTGGTATTGATTGAGAAATATTTTAGTATTCCATTTTATCTCCTCCATTACATTTTTACCTCTACCTCTTTATATTCTTACCTCACTTCTTTCTCTAAGAAGTAAAGTAGTGATGATTATTTTATCCTATTCTGTCTTTAACTAATATTATATTGATTTATAGACCTTATAAGAACTTTAAGCAGTATAATTCAATTAAACTCTATCACATCCATTGTGTTATTTCCATATATTTTGCTTCTGTCAATACATTTATCTATTTATTATGAATCTCAAAATATATTTTATTTTCATTTTAATCAGTTAAAACAAATAATAATTTTACATTTACTTACACATTTTCCCCTTTCCCAGTGTTCCTCATTCCGTCCTCTAGATCGAGTTTCCACCTGGTATCAATTCTCTTCTGCTTAACTTGCTTTATCATTTTTAACGTTCTTGTTTGCTAATTCCAAAACGTGATTCTGCTTTTTTAGCCATATTTTCTCTTGACCACTGGTCACGTTGTCCTGCCTCTGTGCATGCCTCAAAATTTTTGATATGTCAACTCATTTTTTATTGAAAGACAGATATTATATATAAAATATTGCTAGAGTCTGAATGATAAATAGATCGATTATATCTTCCAATAGGCTATGAGAGTGGTAACCCCTCACCTTAATGAAAATAGGGAATGAATTTGAGAATAGAATGCATTTTCTAAGCCTCATTCTATGGTTTCGTTATACCCTCTTCTTGGGTCCCAACCCTGCATGGTCCCAACTGAAAGCCTGAGGTGTCTTCTATAGTCCCTCCTCCATGGCTGGTACTGAATTTCATTTTTTTCTTTTTAGCATCATGACAGTGCCAGACACTTTGCTCTGCTTCTCAGTGGCTTCCCATTGGGTTCCTTGCTTCTTGTCTTATCTAGCTTAACAAGACTTCAAATATGTCAGACACAACCACAGTGCCGTTTGAGTCCCTCAAATGCTAGCTTCCATGGAAGCTCTGAATTCCAAATTTTATGTCCCTACATTCATGAAATTTCTGAAATGTGTCCTGTCTTTGCTTCTGCTTAGTAGTACTATTTATCATGATCCTGAGTGCTAAGGATAATCAAATGCTTTGAGAGGAAAATCTCCATACAAAATGTCAGTTCAAATGGATAAGACTTGTTCAGGAATATATAAGGGAAAACCATGAGGATGACATTGCAGCTGTTCAGGGTAAAGACATCACCTAGCTTGGTGGAAAGTGGTGGAAACAAAGAATAAATGTTGGTTGAATATATCGTTGAAACTTGTTAGGGGATTTGATCATGGATAAGGGTGGTAATAAAGAGGGAAGTGTAAAGGATGACTTTTAGGCTTTTGACTTGCACATGTCGAAAGATGTATTTGAAATGACAGGTAAAAGGAATGCCGCAAGAGGGTAAGGTTTGAAAGGAAGACAATGAGTTCAATTAAATGTAAAATTTTAGATGCCTAAGAAACATCCAAAAGAAACATTAAGTAGTTAGGTCAAAATATACATGTGGAATTTTAAGGAGGATTGTGAATTGAAGAAATATAGGTGGTGAAATGGACTAGAGATACATAATGATAGCAGCAAGACAAATAGACCTTGGGACAAGGCTTGAGGAATTCAATGATTTAATGACCTGTTGGATAGCATGAATCTAAAAAGGAGACTGAAAGGAAAGTGCCCCCAGAGAAGGAGAGCTGTGCCATGGAAGTCAAGGCCAGCAGATATTTCAAGATACGAGAAATGAGAGCTGATAGTAAATGCTGCTGAGGAATCAAGGCCATTGTTTCTCAATTGTGTATAACGAATACTCTTCTACCTGCAGCACAGAGCTATTGAGAGAACCAGTGGGATGAAATACGTACAATGGATTTCTAACCCATCATATGCTATATGATAACTGTGTATTATTAGTTAAAAGATTAGGTGACGGAAGCTAGATTTGATTTCTTTCATTCTTGCAACGTTCTAGAGAATGGAGCATATGAGATCTAAAACAAAAACTCTAGCCCACCAGCATTGTAAGTGAAAAATCCTTCAAGTATGAACTAGGCCAAGTAGGGAGTGAGATTGGAAAGAGTTA
Organism: Equus quagga; assembly: GCF_021613505.1. Lineage (NCBI taxonomy): Eukaryota > Metazoa > Chordata > Mammalia > Perissodactyla > Equidae > Equus > Equus quagga. The sequence goes on from NC_060274.1 coordinate 24,080,006, forward strand.
TTAAGAGACTGGTTTGGATTGGAGGATAAGGAAATGGAGTGGGGAAACCTAGGATGATCTTCAGGTTTCTGTTTAAGGAAGTATAATAGAGAATGAAAGGATAGTAACAGTGCAGAGACGGAAAACGAGAAAAGCTTCTTACTGTACAGGGCGTTGCCAATAATTCAAAAACAAAGTGATAAACAGGTAAAGGATATTACAGGCAATTGACCAATGAATTTCTAAACAACTAAACACTAATCTTGTATTCCTTAATACTGGGCAAATGTACAAATATCTGCAGGTCAAGTACAATCTGGGGAAAAGGACATCTATCAATAGAGATTCTGTTTTATCTAGTTTTGCTAATCATGATATATGGAGAGCTTTATGATAGTGGAAGGAATAACAAAATGTGTGAATGTAAAAGATCACTTTCCTATGTCAGGTATACTCCTATGCATTATAATGCCACTCCTTACCAGCTACACTTTTGTCTATATAGCACAGAAAAAAAGAAATGAATAACGTTGAATTCTATTTCTAAGCAAAACCATTTAGAAAACACGAGCATCAAAATAACTGTGATACATCTGCAATGCAGGTTTTTTTTTTTCCCTTGCAATTTGGCTATCCTGAATGAAATTTCTTTCCTATGTTTATATTAGCTCACTCTTATGCCTCATGGCAAAACAAGTGCTGATAAAACAATATCACATATAATATTTGCAGTTATTTGAAAATAGTTTTCTGGAGGCTGTGCTGACATATTGAAATTCACTTTATTTAAAATCCAGCATTATGCTTTAAAAATAAATTCAAAGCCTAGATTCTTGTACCAAATTATCAGTTATGTATATAGATAGTATAATTTTAATTATTTTTATTATTTTGTCTTCTATTGCTGACCAATGCAGAAATGCAATTCTTATGTTTACAAAAACACCTGAAATAGAAAATATGATTGATACTTATTTAAATATTATTATATGGGAAATAATTACTTATTAGATCCAGGGAATGGATTAATTTTGATTTCTCTTGCACATGAGTCATTTTTACCTAGTTATTACCTTTTTCCTCATAGATTCATTTTTATGCATTTATATTTTCTATCATTAATTTTTCAAACTTGATGCCTTGTGCTGGTAGACATCACACATTCATACAAACACACTTATGAAATAGAGGCTAATGTAGAACCTTAAATAAATGAATAAGGGTATTTTCAACAGGGACTATGTGAAGTTCATATTTATTGGTATTTCTCTCAACGAAAAAGATAAAGTACAGCTCTTTGAAAGAAGCCAAATAATTAAGCCTAGAAAAAAGGAGACAAATTTCTTTTTGCCATTAACACATATTGTTAAAAAATCTAAATTCTGAACATATATGTGCCCCCAATTCCTGTTTTAAGAAGTAAAAGTGGTAAAAAATGAATGGAAAATTCTAATAGCAAAATACCATTAGCCGTATTTTGAAGTGTTTGTATATTGACCAGCAACTGATAGATTGTTAAGAACTCTGAATACATATTGCAATGATAAAAGCATAATTTTCCTGTGTTTTACGATCATGAATAGCCCATAACAACTCAAGAATAATAAAAAAGGGATCCAGCATTTCTGTTACATTTTTTCATTTTTTTGTCAATGTTTATGTTGATTTAAAGTAGTTGTTTATTTCCAAAAATTCCTTTAAGAATGCATCTCTTGGTTACTTCTAGTTTTTGAGTCTCTGGTGTCTCTAAATTACCAAATAAATGACTTTTTATAAATTCCTTATAAGTTAGTCATTACGTCAAAACATTATTTGTACCAATTGATTTAATTCTGCACTATGAAATGTTTGTTTAAACTAATTTAATTCACTGTGATCTAACTCAGAAAATTAAAGGATCCTCGACTCCCATTAGTAACGTGTTTGCAACTATTTTTTAAAGAGTTATCAATATGCTGTTAATAAAAAGCAGCTGTAGGAAGCCATAAGTTGTACAGTTCTCCCGTTAGCTACATGAGAGGACTGCACTTCCCCTTGGAGTTGATAAAATGGCTTGAATTGGCCAACAAAACACAAATGGAAGTGTCATGTGTCACTTGCAGGTGGAGGCATGTAACTGCCATTGCAAACTATTTCAGTGATCTCCCTGTCCAGGTAACCACGGCAGCCTGTTCCCTAAATAAATATGTAGAACAGTGACCCTTAATGGTCTTCAAGGGGCATAGAGTGAAAGAAAACATTGACATTAAACCTTTGCAATCAGATGGCATTAGTTACTGCAGCATAACAGAGCTACCCTGACGACACAAAGCCCACAAGGAAATGGTAACATGTTAACTATGCTCCATCTGGTGAAACAGTGTCTGAGACGGAACGAACTTTACAAATCACAAAGACTGTGATATGTAATCAAGTGACAATCTGATTTGAGTTGGTTCAATTTAGTCATTTCTTATTCTATATGCGACAGGTTAGAGGACTATATATTTAATTGATGTAAGAAAGTCATCATATTAAAAGCAAAGCTTGATCTGTGAGAATTTGCAGATGCTACATATACATATGATCCAACACACAGTGCACCAAAGCTAGTTGTGTTTCTAAAAGGCCTTGGGCTAACATATTGTATTGTATGTTTTATAAGAATTTTCCCTATGGTTAGACATAGTTTTTCCTAGTTAGCCTGTATTTTGACGCATATAAAGGGTGCTGATAAACATACCATTTTCCAAATGCCAAAGTGTTAATAGTTCAAAAGGAAATTGGTTCCAGAATTTTTCTTAAATGTAGAATGACCATTTAACATAAGTCGTACATTGCCAGTTTATACATGTTACATAGGTGTAATTATTAAAAACACCCTTCTCACTCTCAAATTCGCCCAGGTTTGAACAATAAACTATACAGTCACTCTATTAGAATATGTATGACTATATGAAGTTTATTATAACAAGTGAAAGATAGTAGCATGCTGAGATTTGCAAAGATTAATTAAAATGAGATATGAAGACCACATTCATACTCCCATCATAATATACTTTCTATGAAGGCAGGGCATTAACACTCTATCATTAACATCCATTACAATATCTAATAATTAATGAGTGCTCAAAACATGTATTAAGTGGTTTCGTGGATGATAATGCAAGGTGAGATGGCTAATATATTAATGGAAGATTTAAGTTCAAAAAGATTGTAATGGGTGGGAACCAGTTGACTGAAACCAAAATCATATATAGAAACTCTGGGTTTTTTTTCAAAAATAATTTTGCAAAAACACAACAGAAAATGTTTTTATATGTAAAAACATACAGAAAATTTTAGGATTTTAAAAATATATTAACTTATTAACTTCATACTTCCAAACTGTAATGATTTTTGAGACTCTGGGAGAAAATAGGATTATTTATTTTATAATTTGCATAATATGAAGTTATATTAATCGCAAGGAAAATCCTACTCTATTCTGCCCTGAATGCACATGTCTGCTTTATGGTTTAGCTTAGGGGTTTAATGATTTAGAAGAAGAGAGCCTCTGAGATTGTAGAGGATATTTTTAAACCAGCTCAGCATTTGCTAAGGGAATTGAGACTATTTAGCATGGAGAAGAGAATACTTAACGGGTTATAATAATTGTTTGCAAATATTTGGAATACTGTAATATATAGGAGAGTGTTCAGATTTTGTTTATCTCCAGAGGGCAGAAATAAGACCAAACCAATAAGTGAAAGTTTTGAGGAGGCAATTTTCAGCCCTATGTTAGAAGAATTTGCCAGAAACGAGAACTCTAACAGTGCAACGAGCTGCTTCAGAAAGCATGGAATGCCATACATTAGAGATGTCCATCTTTCAGGAATAGGAGTTATTTCTCCCTTGGCAGGAAAGGTTGGACATTTAAGATCCTTTGTAGCCTTCAAATTCCATGTATTTATTATATCATTATATCATACTGAGAAGTATTGATTGAATGAATTATGAATGTACTGATATGATTAAAACAAGAATTAGAACTCTTAGGCCATTCAAACCCAAGGGTACAGTCATGCATTAGAGAAATTACTACAGTTATGACAGAATTGTCTATCCTTTGATCTCCACAGAATAGCTAGAATGCCAGAACTCCAATGTTTACCTTTCTCTGGCAGGATCGTGAGGAGTGGTTCACAACTTTTCTTCCGGGACTGTTAGGCCTTCTGTCTTTTCTCATCTGTCACACTGATGTCACAACAATAATGTCACTTCTTCCAAATTAGTAAAGATCTGGGTGCTCCTTTCCATTATTTGTCTGCCTGTTTATCTTTCTCAGGCAGAGGATTTTCTCACAACTTTGTGAAAACTTTTGCACCACCGTCAAGTCATTCTGATAGAAATCAAAGTTTAACGGTGACACCATTGTATTTGCTTGTTACCCTTACTCTGAGAGGGAAGGGCATTCTTCCACATTTTATTTTCTCTTGTTTTTTCTAAATCGATAACAGTCTCCTCGACTTTTTAAGTTATTTTTACAAGATCCACAGTGTTTTATGTTCTATTTTTTTTGTTTTGTTTTGTTTTTCCTGAGGAAGCTTCACCCTGAGCTAACATCTGTTGCCAATCTTCCTCTTTTCACTTGAGGAAACTTCACCCTGAGCTAACATCTATGCCAATCTTCCTCTATTTTGTCTGTGGGTTGCTGCCACAGCATGGCCACAGATAAGTAGTGTAGGTCCACGCCCGGGATCCAAACCTGGGCTGCTGAAGTGGAGCATGCTGAACTTACGCACTAGGCAATGAGGCTGGCCCCATATGTTCTGGTTTTTAAATTAACGTCCTCTTTCAGCTTAAAACATTCTTCTCTAATTCATAAATTAACATGTTTCCTGCAAGTATGGTTTGCAAGACAATCAGGGTAATGCTACATTAAGAAAACGTAAAAAAGCTGTCATTCCCAATGACATTTTTCCATCTGCACACTGTTCAAGGAGAGAAAATACTTGTCCTCTCATTTGCTTCAACCTTTTATTCTAACTGTTCCAATTTACCCTACCTGTTCCATAAAGTCTTTTTCATTTATTCAGTGAAGATTGCAGGAGATACCTATTGTCTTCTTGGCCCAGCACCGTCCTTTGTCTTCATAGGAACTGCGCACAGCTACTACCACATCCACCCAGTTACTGTGGGGCTGAGGGTGAGGGCAGGATTGTAGCCATGACTGCTTCAAGATGAATCAGTTCTTGCTTAGAGACCAGTTGGTAATGAGAGAAGGAGAAAGAGAAGAAAGAAATGGAACAAGAAGGCAAGTATGCTGACAGGGCTTCAAGTTCCTAGTTCTAGTCACTTCTGAGGTCCAAAGACGTTCCTGCTACACATAATCCTAAATTCAGGAGTTCTAACCTGACTTAGATTCCATCAGCCAATAAATTCCCTTTTACTAACGCTAGTATGAGTGATGTCTCTGGTTACTGAAAACTAACAGATTAATAACTAATATGAAAATGTATGCACTTGGTTAGGCTAGTTCCTGTGATTTCTTCCAAGTGTTAATTAACTTAAATATATTTGACACAATTCGTTACTAGTGTTTGGTTATACTTTGTTTCAATTGTCTTCTTCTTAACATATTTTGAGCCAAAACTCAGGATCCCCACTTTCTTTCTAGCAGACACATTTGACACCGACACTAGACAGGTTAAGAGGAACCCTAGAACTAAGGCTGAGTCTCTGGCTCTCTCAGCCACTTTTTCTGGTCGTATCTTTCTTGACCATTTTTAAGCCTTAGAATAGGTGGGACATTGGAAAAGGGAATTCAAAGGACCAACAGTGTCTCTACTGACTCCTGGTGTTTTAATACAAGCAAAGACAAGAGATCCATATTCGTGACAAAATTTGTGAAGACTGGCATGTTATAAGCTTCTGCTCGTATAATTCTGAAGAGGAAGGAGGCATGTCAACCACTGCATCTTGTAGGGGGTCTTATTCACCGTTTTTAATCTGTGTGCACAGTAAACTGTGAGTATCTGGGAATGTGCTTTTCCCAGGTGCAGACCTTAACGAACAGATGTCAAATGCAGGAACATAAATGCTCCTGCCCCTTTGCCTCTGATCAAGACAACTCTGAGGTGCGTCTTCCACGGTCTCCAGAGCTCCCCAGCAGTTTGGAGTCAGTTAACCTGAGACTTGGCTCCATATCAGACCCTTGTGGTGTTTCCTTCCCTGTCCCGTTTTGTTCCCTGCTGGATTTTCAGTGAATCACATTTTAATAAACCATTTTCACATCACTCCTATTTGAGGGAATACTTCTGGGCATCCTAAAATAATGTGTGTACCAATGACTTGAGAAGTGATGACCTGAGCCTGGGCTATGTGTCCACAGAGAAGGGAACTTCATGAAAAGAGGGACCACCTGTCAATCAAATTGTAATCTGAGAAAACCTCACCCACTTTCTCCGTAATCTTATCATTATGTCTTATTCTAATTTGATATCACAAATAACTTTCTTCTGAGTTCTTGGTGAGTAGCCAAGTACAGTTCACGTTTTATCTAACGCTGTACACCATGTGGGTCTTTGGACACATTCATATATATTTACAATTTTCTACTTTACATTATAATTAACTAAATGTAAAAATAACAATTATCCAGTGTTTCTCAGCCAGAAATGGGGTAATTATCACATTTTTTTTGTAGTAGAAAACGCAGAGATCCTCTTATGAGCAAGAATATTCCCCTAAACCCTGTCTTCCATAAAAAGCCTTATGTATTCATGATATAAAACTACAAAGCTCTGAGGTGAGGGTTCACGTCCATCTAAAACTGTTCTTATTGCTGTTGAGAGATCAATATGGAAAGATTATCTCGATGATGGTAAAGATAGCAATAGAGTTGACCCTTTTTTATATTTTTCCCATTATTTTTGTACTATTTTGGAAATTTCTTTGGAATTTATATTTTAGATTTATCAAAAAGATTCTTGTAATAAAACTAAGAATCAGTGGCTCGTGAAACTAAAATCACTGCTTGTGTTTCATGAGTTGGATAATCCTCCTTACCTGAAAGTAAATAGGGTATTGTATGGGAGCGGTTGGCACCCTTTAGTGGCCAGCTCAGGATGTCTCACCTGCTGCTGGTGTCAATAGCAGCTAATGCCCCACAGCTGCTCACTTCTCAAATTGCCCCTCACTGAACAGGAGCTGCCTGGACTGGGTGAGTTTGCCAGATTTAGCAAATAAATATGAAAGGTCAAAACTATTTAATAATAATAAATAATAATAAGAATACATTATTTGCCTTTTTTACATTGATTCTCCCACAAGTGTACAATGGAGCGTTTCAGAATATACATGACGTGTGATGAAGCCATTCTGCTGACTAATGAAATGTGTGAGTCAATGAGGAGACTCCACTCTTTTCTAAGTCAGTTATTTGAAAATAAATAAAACAATGTTACTCTTCTCATTGAATATTTTTATTTTGAAAATATTATAATTTTCATGAAAATATTTTTATGTTAATTTTTAATATACTTCTATTTGTAAAATGAATGAATAGTATGCATATATTTAATTTCTCAGTCAATTTCAATTAACGAAAGTTTTCCTGGATCATCGATAAGAACGTAGAATTTAGAATGGGCCCTGAAACCAAAAAGTTCACAATTGTTGGGTTAGGTTCCTTGTCTAATTTTAAACATATATAAATGGTGAGAGAGAGAATAGATGTTCTAATGCCTAGTACAATGATATTTTTCTCATGTAAAACTATATCTCATTATATATATAAATATATATATTACTTAAATCCAGAAGTGTTTCAGTAGTTTTAATTTTAACACTTGAAACTAAAAGCATGATGTAAAATGTTATGATTATATATTATATATGCCAGGATAAAAGTATATATATATTTTGGGAAAAATACATTATTTACATATTAAAGTTACATTTTAAATTTTAAAGAAAGATTCTTGCATTTTATTTTGAAATACTTAAGTGGTGTTTGAAAGATAACAGGATTAGAAATTGCCATCCTTTGGAGCTTTAAAAGAAAAATTTCTGTTGTTTTTGAAATTCGTTCATGGTTTCTTTTCAATATATGTGGACACAAATTTATGAGTCACTGTAGGTTTTTAAATACAACGTCTGTAACTCTGTTTCTTACAGAAATTTGAAACTGAAAATCAGAAAGATAATACAGTCAGTAATATTTTACATGCTTAACACCATAGCTCCCTTGTTGCTCAGAATGTCAGTGTGAATGAGTTCTCTGTATTTAAAATGAAAATATAAGCCTATCGAGAAGTGACAAGCAGCCACTAGTGGTTAATTTTACTTTAAATTTGTCGTCCTCATTATTAACAAAAACAATTTCCTGAATAATAGCGAGGCAAAATAAACAAATACTAAACTTCTCTCCCTTTTTATTATTTGGATTGTTTTTGTTTTTAAAGGAAATTCTTTCCTTGAACCATAGGAAGTGAAAACATGGTAAATGAACTAATTTTGTAAAAGGTTTGTTGCTGACATTGTCATCTAAAATTGAGAATAATTCATTGCCCAATATCTATCACATTTTAAAAACTAGTTTTAAAATACTTAAAGGTGAATATTAAAAATTGTGGTTTAATTGACATGGTAATAAGAGCTACATACGAATGAGTTTAATGGTAGTAATTGGCTTAGTAGGGCAGTAATGCCTGAATTCTGCCCAAAATAAGCAAATCTGCCACCCAAACTCCTGAGGGGGATTCATGCACAGGATTCAAAACAACCAAAATAACACTTTATTATTTTATTGAGCTTACTCCAAAATTCCATTTAGATCTTGAACAAGTTGGGCTGGACCCCACTTAAATGATCCCACTTTAATATGTATTCCAGGGCGGCCTCAAGAGCTCCTTGAAATAATGAGAGTTGTAAAGCTTGCCTTATCTATTTTCCTAGAACTTCCAAAACCATTATGTACTTTTGGCTCTCACCAGTCCGATGAGAGGAATGTTGGGCACTTGCCTAGGATCTGGGTTGGGTAAAGCAAGAGGAAAGGGGACTGCGGGGAGAGAGACTGAACAAGGTAACGGGGCCTAATACCTAGAGTTCATTGCCTCTCCTGGGCCGCCTCTGCAGCCTGGAGCCAGCTGCCAGATTGATGGGAAAGGGTGGACGCTCCAAACAATACCACACTTCTCTAGATTTTTTGGAGGGAAGACATTTAGAGGGATTTCCCCAATAAATCGTATAAATGACTGCCTAGCAGCAGGTTTTAGCACCTTTTATGTGGTTTTCTGGATCTTTAAACCTCTGAAAACTACCCTTCATGTAAACAGGCCCAGCCAGGGCCCTATAAAATGACCTATTTAGATCAACACCTGCTGTTTTTGAACAATACAGTGGGGAGGAAAAGGGATGGTAGAGAAAATTGTTTTGATTGAGTCTTGGGGCTTTTTAGTGCCTGACAATTCCATGGAGTTATTGGGATGACTTTTGTGTGTCAGAGCTGTGACTGCCCATTTTAGGGGAAAATGCAGGCACTCAGAAAGGCACTGCCCAAACTTTGGATGCCACTACTTGCATGCTTGTTGCTGCACCACTGTGACCTTCTCATAGTAGTTCTGACATATGTGAACTCAAGACTTTTTGATTACCCCTTGATCGTATCTCTGGGAACTTCAGTACTGGTTCAAAACAACACAGTTTGAAAACAAGGCCACATTACAAACTGTGCTGCTAATCAACCTCCATCTATTTCCTGCCTTGAATTCTGCTCAGCTGTGTTGCTCAAGCAAGCTCACCAGTCCCCAGACCTGCCTTTGACAGAGAGAGATGAACATTGAAAAAATTAAATCATTCCACTCTTGAAATCACATCAATTTAAAGTTAAAACTCTAAAATTTTCCCTCACTCACTGCCATCATACTCTGGCCAAATCAGGACTTTTATGCAAGAACAGATAGAAGGCCCACAGCTGGTGGTGTCACTGAAATAATAACCGGCTCAGAACCCCTCCTCCATCCCCAAACTCTCATTAAGTCCTACTTTTCCAAAGTTTTTTCAAAAATACACATGCAGATATTATAAAACCAGCCTTTGAACCAATAACTGCAGAACACACAAATTACCAAAATGCTACCTCTTTAAAGTTTATAATCCAAGTAAAATCCCTTAATACAGTCCTACTTCAGAAAGAAGTAGAAGTTCCAAAATATATCAAATATTATATTATGTTGTTATTTTTGTTAGCTATAATATACAGAAGAAACAATGCTATCTGTGAGAAAGATGTAGAAAGAGAAAATGGAGGAACCATAATTCTTGATTGACAAGGGTACACTTTCATTGATCCATATATACCTATATTGTGTTCTATGAATTTTGTTATGGATTGAATTACATCCCCCAAAATTCATCTGTTGAAGTCCTAACCATCAGGACCTCAGAATGTGACCTTATTTGAAAATAGAGTCTTTTCAGATGTGATTAGTTGAAATAAGGCCATACTACAGGAAGGTGAGCTCCTAGTCCAATATTACTGGTCTCTTTATATAAAGGGGAAATTTGGAGACAGACATGCATGCAGGGAGAATGCCGTGTGAAGACAAAGGCAGAGATTGGGTGAGACTTCTATATGCCAAGGAATGCTAAAGGTTGCCAGTCAACCACCAAGAGGCCACATTCTTCCTTACAGCTCTCAGAAAAATCTAATCACGCTGACATGTTGATCTCAAACTTCTGCCTCTACCACTGTGAGGCAATGTATTTCTGTTGTTTAAGTCACTCAATTTCTGCTACTTTGTTATGGCAGCCCTAGCAAACTGATAGAAATATTTTTAGCTTATTTATTTATTTTATCTGTTTGATTTTAATCATCTGATGAACACTCATGAAAATATCAACTGCATTATTCAAAGAGGTGAGACTATGGTGCAGTAACAAACCACATCAAAACAGTAGATTATTATAATAAGATTTATTTCTTGTTTACACTACCTGTCCATTGAGGATCGGCTAGAGTTCTGCTCCACCTCACTCAGTGACCCAGCAAGGTGGCCACCTACGACGAGGCGGTCTGTTACAGCAGGGAGAAGAGATATGGTAAATCACACTCTCTTAAGGCCTCCCTCTGGAGGTGGCACATAGCCTGCCATGGGCCAGTGAAAGTCACACAGCCTCACTTAGTTTCAAGAGGCAGGAAAATATCCTACAACGGGTTCAAAAGGAGAAGAACCAAAATATATACGGACAGTCTAATAATTACTAACACATCCCAAATCCAATGTATTACCAATAATCTTTCAGGACATTTCCATTGTCTCAAAAAGTCCCCATAACCCATTTGGAGTCCCTTTTTCCAACTCTCCTCCTCTAGCGAAGCAACCAGGATTTGCTTTCTGTCTCTGTAAGATTGCTTTTTGGGACAATTCACATAAATGGAATCATACCATATGCAGTCTAATTTCAAGTAATTTAACACCACTTTACATAAATTGTAAAATCTTTACAACAATATACTTTAATTGTCACCTCTCCTCTGTTGTGCTATTATTAGCATAAATTTTATTTCTACATCTGTTGTAAACTTCAACATATATTTATCTTTTTTTGGCTTTTAAGAATCAATTATCTTTTAAAGATGTTTTTTAAATGAAAGAATTCATATCAAAATATTTGAAGAATTATAATTCAAAGAAAATATACAACTCAATTTAAAAAATGGATGAGACTTGAGCAAACACATTACAAAAGAAGATGACACAAAACACTTTATTAAAAAAACAACACAAACGGCTAATAGGCACAAAAAGAGATGCTGAAAATCATTAACAGGAAAATTTAAAATGAAAATGAAAATGAGTTATCTCTACACACACAGGCTAAAACTTCTTTTAAAAAGTGACAAATGCAAGTGTTGGCAAGGATGTAGAGAAACTGGAACTCTCATTCATAACTGGTGGGAGTATCTTAAAAAATAATATATGTATTTGCTCTACTTCCTAACAGTTCTGTCTAAATATTTACATGCCCTATGAAAATATATGTGTATACATACATACACATTTGAATACATATCTTCATGGCAACTTTTTTCATAATGGCCAACAACTCTGAAAACCTAAATAAACATCAACAGGTGAATAGATAACAAATTGTGGCATATGAATATAATGGAATACATCTCACCAATATAAAAAGATAAATTATTGATACATTTAACAATAGGAATGAATCAGAAAAAGATCATGACGAGTTAAAGAAGTCAGACACAAAAAACTATATACTGCATAAGTCAATTTATAGGAAGTTTCAGTACATAGGAAACAAATCAAAGTAATATAAATCAGATCAATAGTTGCCTGAGGAGATGGATATGCTCTACATCTTGGTTGTGTGGTGGTTACACAGGTAAATATATTTGTCAAAACTCTTTGAACTGTTGAAGGAAATGTGTGTTGTTGTATGTAAAATATACTTCAATAAAATTGATTTGAAATTTTTTGTCCCTAATCACTCTGTAAACCTACTAATAATCAGCTGTGAATATTTACAATTCCCATCTTTAATGGCAGTTATGTTATGTGTATTTCACTTTCCACTTAATATGTGTCTATTCTGACTTCTAAAATTCAATCTATCTTTTAAATAGGAATTTCTCTTCCTTTTCAGTTTAATTTAAACCTTAGAAAGGAGTAATACAAGGGAGCAGTATGGTGATGGAACATGTCTGTGTCTTGACTACTGTGCTAGATCCGTGAACATATACAAATGATAAAATTGTATAGAACTAAATACACACACACACAAAAGAGTACAAGTAAAACTGAGGAAATCTAAGAAGATCAGTGGATTGTATCAATGTCAAAATCATGGTTCTGATTTAATACTATAATTTTGCAAGATGCTACCATTGAAGAAATATGGATGAAGAGTATGTGGAATCTCTGTTTTAGTTCTTACAGCTGCATGTGCATCTACAATTATCTCAAAATGAAAGGTTTAGTTAAAAAAAACAAAACTAAATCTGTTCCAAGAAAAACAGTTTTTGTTCACTAAAAATATCCTACATTTACTGCTCCTAGTGACTACATTTCTTACACCACACCTGTGGCAATCAAATTCAAAACGTCAGGAACTTCTAAAGACAGATTTTCTTAAACAAAACTTTGACTTTGGAGATAAGTGAATCTCATTTAGTTTTGTCTGAAGTTGTTCCAAGAAGAATCTGTATTTATTCTGTGCCCCATTGTATTTTTTCTATTCCTTGCAGCACACTGAAGATTCCCTGTGGTTGAACGCACACTCCAGAACCCTGGAATCCATAACAATAATCTGGACTAATCCAATGTGTAAACAAAACCATTTAGGGAAATGTGTAACAGAGGGCATAACAGTCTCCAGATATGCCACCCATGCTGTGTGTCTCTCCTCTACCATATATATGGTTCACAACAAGATAAAGAGCGGAATTGTTGGACCCTGGGAGGCCAAGTATCCTCTTCAAGCCTTGAACTTATTACATCGTACCCAAGACAGAAGACCCCTGTTGGACCTAATTTTCTTGGGAGTAGAATCACGGTGCAGGCAAACATCAGATATGAGATATAGTCCTTCTTTCTCACTCATCCATTTTGCAGGAGTGGTAACAATATAAAGGATCATTTCAAATAGCTGTGACTGTTCTTTTTAGGTGTGTTTTGCTCCCCCAAATATAAACCTGATGCTGGATTGTCCATCAGGAAAAGGAGAATAAGCAACTGCTGTTTAGCTTTTTTTATTTATACTGGATTTTTTTTTTCTTTCTAAAATACTAGTGTCACAGGAGAAAAGCTGCTGGGAAACTCTGAACACTTGACACCGAAGAAAACTTAATAAACTTCCCAAGCCTACAGGAGGAGATTCAGGTGTTCATTTTCTTGAGCAGGTTAGTCACCTTTCTGTAAAAATGACGTACTGGAGGAGGGGAATTTATTTTGCTTGGTTGCTAACTGGAAATTGGAAATAGCCCCTGGAATAACCCCTAAGAGACCTCAGTCCAGTAACTGTCAAGGTGGTCATGGCTAAAATCCCTCCAAATTCGAAATATTCTGTCCTTTTTTTGCAACTATTATTTTTGTAAAGCAAGCCAAGGCTCCGTGGTGTTAATGACTTCCACAAAGAGTTCAGTGAACCACCTCTTGGTCTCTGACCACTTAGTGTCATCTTGCACCTACTGGATCCACTTTTAAACAAGTGGACTCTGCCTTCATTTCTACTTCTTATTCCAAATGAGTTAAATTGTTTTAAACCAGCTAGAATGACTTTTCTTATATTATTTTCTTATATTCTTAGATTTAATCTTACATGTATCATTCTGGGAAACAGTGACTCAGTTAGCCCCGCCTCCACCTCAGTACGTCTGTAGACCCGAAATGCTTTATCCTTCAAAAACCTATTAAGTTTCACCCTGTTAATGTTATTTATATGATTTTTCTATGCTCTTTAAATGGTAAGTTTCTCAGTTTGAACAGTGATTCTAGCAGAGCTAATGCTGCCTTAGGAGCTAATCAGCCACCTGGGAATCAAGCCTCCAATTTTTAATTTCCTTTTTCTGACTGACTTGCCAAAATTCTGAGATAATCACAAATTTCAGGTACATCAAATTCTGCCTTAAGTAAAGTCAGGTTAATAATGTAGGAAGGATTTGGTGAGATGGAACTAATGGATTTTAATACTTTGCAATGATAAAATATCACATGGGGATATTTGGAAATAGGCTTATCATTCTACTGAACCAAATGTCTAAGCATGCGAATTCTCTTTTGAAACCTGAACCCAATCTTTGAAAGTGTGTTTAGTCTGTTTCTGGATCCTTGCAGCTTTCAAAAATTTTATTTATTCAGGACTAGGTTAAGAACAGGTAAAATTAAAGCAACTTTGCCGTTGTTCCTATTGAAAACACCTCTGAAGACTAAATAGTAAATGAGGCCTAAAATGGACCGTGAGCTTCAGCCCAGCAGGAGAGTCCCTCAGAGGCGGACAGATTTGGAAACTAACACTTTTCCATTTGCTGTATCTCCACAGAGGTGTAAATTTCCAGGATGTCACATGGACTGCTTAAATGGGAAAACCTACAGAGCAAAGAAAATTCTATTCTCCAGGTCATCTTAGACTCCCTCCTTCCCACACTCCAGAATCTCTTATTTCGTATCAGTGTCAAGATTACATCTCATTAGGGTCCTTACTACAGATCCTAAATAGACTACTGCTCCATCAGCTTTTTATAAGAAAATTGATAATTTCTTAGATCAGCCCGGTTTAGAAAAGTGCAAGCTCTTGGAGTTGTAGGTGACTGTGGGTGGAGGGAGCAGAGTTGATTCTAAGGGAACATTGACAATGCAAGTCCCTTCAGTTCCAAAAGGCTGCACTCAGATTTTTTTTTTCCTAAACTCAAAGCATATACAAAAGTCTCCTGGCAATGTACTGCTAGCCTTTTTTTCTGTTAGACATTCAGCCATTATTGTTAATGACTATAATCACAACAGTGATAGTAACACCTGCGACTTATTCAACATATTCTACATGCCAGACACTTGACTCTGCTTTCTATATGTAATATCTGATTTTTAATATCACAACCACCATGCGAGGTATTTTTACCCTCATCTTATATATGAAAATGTGGAAGCTTGGAGAATTGGAGTAACTTGCTCAAAGTAACAAACTAACAAATGACGGATTTACACAAAAACTCAACTTCCTCTGAGTCCAAAGTCCATCGTGCCACACTTTCTTTTCATTACTGTCACTCTTCATTAGAAGAAGCTGCTGTAATGCCTTAGTCAAGCTTGAATGTTGCCCTGGGGATGTGACATTCTAAGAGGTAGGATGACTCCGATTTTCTCCATATGGGGTCTAAAATTTAATAATTGAGCATTACATAAATTGGATCATTAGAAATCTCTTTGAAAAGGCAAATAGTGGTTATTTTCAGGTGAATGAGAATAAATGTCAGCTCCCTTTTCCCCAACAACTGTGGAAAGCATTTTAACAGAGAGGCTTACAAACCAGGGTAAGAAAAATCTGCAGTAGGCGAACTTTCTATCCCAGGTCCCTTTCTACCTCCCACGTATTTTCCTTTCTATATAATCTCCTTCCAGACCTCTAATTATGTTCCCAAAGTTTCTTTCTCTCACTTCCACATCCTTCTCTCTCATTCTCCATAATTCCTTCCTGCCTCCTCCTCATTACTTCTTTCTTTCTCTTTCTCCTCCTTCACCATCTCTAAGTCGTAAATATTGTCAGTCAGTAGTCTACACAGTATGTCTACTTATGCTTGCATTTTCAAGTTTGTTTTATTTTGAGTAGAAATGTGAAAACTTAACATATTTGTGACCCTTCAGGGATAGAATTAAGATATCAAGACTGGCAAGAGGAAGTGTTTGTTTGGTATGGCACCTTCTCAGAAACCCTCAAATCACACTTCTTTCTTTGTAAAATCAGCCTGAAGAACAACAAATAAAGATACTTTTGAGACTAGAAGTGATTAAGGAGACTTGCTAAGGATGGCTAAGGGGCAAGTTGGCATTATAGGAAGCATGAGTGCTGATCCTAGAGCTCATCATTGAAAGCACTGAGTTTCTGATTTTAAAACATTTGCCAATATGATAAATGGCAATTCTTGAGCAGGATTCACAAAATTTTTTCTATAAAGGCGAGAGAGTAAATAGTTTAGGCTTTGAGGGTCATGAGGTCTCCATCATGACTTCTCAACTCTGCCATCGTAATGAGAAAGTAGCTGAAGATAATGTGTAAATAAATGACCATGGCTCTGTTCCCATAAAATTTTATTTACAAAAGTGCATAGATATCCAGATTTGGCACACACAGTGTAATCTCCTGAACTCTGTTCTAGACTCTCTTTCATGTTTTCCTGCCTATATCTAACCAATCATCATATTTTAAATAATCTACATCTAAACAGGTATAATCCATCATCTCTCCTTTCCTAGGCATTTATTATGTAACATTCATTGAGTTAATCAATGTCTATGGATTATGTTATTTAAACTGTCTACCACCTCTAAGTTGTTCTGCTATCCTCATTAGGAGGCTTAAAAAGGTTAGGTAACCTGTCCCACACCATGCTGCTGTTAAATAGTTGGAATATATCTGATTGCGGAACCTATGGTTTTCATGGTCTCTCCTCTAATCACCTATCTGATCTCTTTGCCAAGGTTCCCAGCACTTCTCATCCTGAACAAGCTTACTGGAGTAATTAACTAATCCCAAATATAGTCAGGTTCTTGACTTCATTAGAAGTCCTCAGTGAACTCACCCTGTCTGACCTCTTCAGCTTTTGTCCAGCAGGAACCCACTCATCCTCACTCACTCCCCCTGAACATACACACACACACACATTCACACTCACACAGTTGAACCTAGATCTCACCCGTACCAAAATTGCCCCTCTTCCCAATCATTCTCCTTCACTCACCTCTCTTTTATTCTCTGCCTTTTAATGTGTTTCCAACATTCTTCCAAGGAAACTTTCTTGACACGGTTCGATTGAAAATGTATCTCCCTTGTTCTGAATGTTTTTGCCTCATGATACATGTAATATATCATTGTGTAATATCTTTGTTTTACTGTGCACTATTTTTGTTGTCTTTTTTCTGCTTGTCTATTATATAGACCAGGGTACTATCTGGGAAGGAATTTGACTGATTATTATGCAACCAGAAAATTTCACAAATTTGCGAGAGTAGAGAGTAATGAAATTCTGAGGGGACACAAGAAAGGGTGCCAAATATAAACTGTGGTTATTCAAAAATATATATTAGGTCTTTGTAAATATAAAAATTTACCCTGGTGATAAAGGACACATATAGATAGAGTTTTAGAGTGTTGGACAATCTAAGGAAAACATGGGAAAAGATCCACTAGGTTTGGTGGCAAATCAAGATCCACGAAAAATGTCAACCGACAGAGCGTACTTCTTGTTTTCATATTAAAAAACTCTGGAGCATATCACAGGCACCATTGATATTGATCAAGGCCAATGCATTAAACGCAAAATAACCTCTAAGCCCATGGTTCTTAAATTGTGCAAAGAGACTCAGTGGGATGCCACACGATATTTTATATGTTCAAGGGAAACACAGATGTATCACACAAGCTACTAGAATATTAGAATATTATCATTTTGCTGATGTCACACCTTTACAAAGACAGGATTTAGATAATTACTGTTATTGAAAGCAAATACTGCAGGAAATGAGAGAGGTGCTATCTAAAGTTTGAGAAGTTGTATGGTGCCCAATTCATGCACACATCCCACTAGTAAATAATTGCCTTTTTGAATTGTGCTCCTGGCATCAATGACTGTTATGCTTGAGAACTATGCAAGACACTAATTGTGTTCTCTTTTTAACTGAAGTGAATATCACTTTACTAATAAAGCGACTCAAGCAAGCAACTATAGAAACAACATTCAGTTGGGATCGGTCAAAACAAATGCCATCTGTTTCTGGCTTTAATAACTTTATCATCTGGTTTATAAATTTATTGGTACACAGAATAACATGGAGAATGGTTTTGGTTGAATAATCCAGGCAAGAATAAGGAAGCAAGTTTCTTCTAAACTTATTTGCCTGACAGACATGACCCTGCAGCTTCAGTAAGTATTGAACATTTTTCTTCCCTAGGCTAGAAAAACCCCATAATGTCCTGCCTCATGTTGAGACATTCTTGAATAAGGCAGCAGAGGATTGTCAAGAGTCTCAGACCCTGTAATAGATTTTTAGGGGACACAGATGCCCCTGTGAGAGTCACAAGAACAGCTGGCTCCAAATCGTGTCTTAGAATCTAGGTCCTTTTAACAATGTGGGAGCGAAGGAGGGTGTTAAGGGATGGGGTAAGAGGGATGCCAAGAGTAAGACTAGGGGAGAAGATGAGATGTGAGGAGAGCTGGGAGAAAGAATCTGACTAGTAGTTAGGGTAATTTGCATTCCCTGAAGTCACACCTCCCTGTCGTGTAATGAGAAGCTGAGAGCAGTAAATGAGAGTAGATTCTTTAACATAACAGCACAACGCAATGCCAGCAGCCCTTTAACAGTACTCTCTGCTTATCCATTGGGCTCAAAGTCAAAAAACATTACTTGAGAGGCAGCAATAATTTGAGGAGCCAGCACAAGCTCCACCTGAGCAGAATGCTGTGGTCATCAGGTCTACACTGCTGCCAGCAATTAAAAATTAACTTTGGCATTTTCAGAAAAGAATGTAGCAATTCATATGCAGCTCCTCTTCTGCTTGACAATATGTCTAAAGAACATCTGCTTTCTCGAGTCGAGATAGTTACACGCAGTGAACCTCTTTCGTGTGCAATGTGCAAAACTAGGTCATTAACACACCTGCCAGAATAGGAGGGAAGAAGAA